>NC_092398.1:21650248-21759141 GCF_030028105.1 Mobula birostris | reverse complement strand
TCTCTAGAGTTTACAGAGAACGATGCGAGAAATGAAAAATATCCAGCGAGCAGCAGTTCTGTGGGCGAACGTGAGAGAGGTCAGAGGAGAACGGGCAGACTGGTTCAAGCTGACAGGAACTCAAATAACCACACGTTACAACAGTGGGGTGTGCAGACAAGCATTTCTGAACACACAACACATCAGACTTTGAAGTGGATAGGCTACAACAGCGGGCGACCACAAGCATACACTCAGTGGCAACTTTATTAGGTACAGGAGGTACACTGAGTTTATGTCCGTAATAATAAACCTGATTTAGTGTCTGATTGCAAACATAGCCTCCTCTACTGCCATGATGAGGCTAAACTCATTTGGAGGAGCAACACCTCATATACCGTCTAGGTAGTCTCCCAGCCCCTTGGTATGAACATTGAATTCTCCAACTTCCGGTAATTCCCTCCCCCTCCCTTCCCCTATCCCTATCCCCCAGCTGCCTATCATCTCCCTCATGATTCCGCCTCCTTCTACTACCCATTGTGTTTTCCCCTGTTCCTTCTTCACCTTTCCTGCCTATCCCCTCCCCAACTCCTTTATCTTTCCCCTTACTGGTTTTTCACCCGGAACCTACCAGCCTTCTCCTTCCCACCCTCCCCCCACCTTCTTTATAGGGCCTCTGCCCCCTTTCCCTCTTCAGTCCTGATGAAGGGTTCCGGCCCGAAACGTCCACTGATTGTTTCCACGGATGCTGCCCAACCTGCTGAGTTCCTCCAGCGTGTTGTGAGTGCTGCTGAGTTTCTGACTGTACTCTGGCAGCCTACTCCACTCGCCCACCGCCCTCTCCAAATCAAAACCACATCTGTGTATCTGTTTGGCGCCGCAGGCAGAGCCACTGCCTCACTCCTCCGCAGACCCGGGTTTCATCGCGACCACCGGCACGGTCTGTATGTGGAGTCGGTACGTTCTCCCGGTCACCCTGTGTACACCCTGGTCTCCTCTCGCGATGTTTGCCCTTGAGGGAGAGTACCTGGGGTGGGGGGAGCAGCGGATTTGATGGCAAGTGTGGGCAACAGGTGAAGATTCGGGGGAAGAGTGGATGGGGTGGCTCAGTGAGCTAGCATGGATCCGATGGAGCGAATAGGCTTCCAATAGACGGTCACTATGGAGTCTTGGACTGGGTAAAACTCATCGCCCCCACCCCTCAAAAAGGAGGGTAGTTGGAAGCCTTCGGGGACTGCCCCATAGGGTGGGGGTGTGTGTGTCTGTGTGTATAGGATGGGAGGAGTGCTGTGAAAGATAAGATCACTGTATCAAAGGAATGCCACACTGTAGAAGGGGCAATGGGGAGCTAACCCTCTCCCTGCCCCCTTTCCCCCTCCCTCCATCCCCTCTCTCATCCCTCTATCTCTCCACCCTCCTCACCCCCTTTCTCTCTTCCCCCATCTCCCCCTTCCCTGCCCCGCTCTCCTTCCAACACTCTCTTCCCACTTCTCCCCTCGCCCTCTCTCTCCACAGTGTGATTGAGGATAAACAACAGGGGTGGAGGATTGGGGATCATGGGGTGGGGGGAGCTGAGGAATGGGCAGTGTTGGGGGGCAGGGGAGAGAGTGAGCTAAGGACTGAGGGGTTTGCTCTCCGTAACCTGATGGCTGAAGTTCGGCGAACAGGGAGATGTTGAACACCCTGTCCCTGGCTGCCCCACAGCCCAAGGTGCAGCTAACCCTCAGTAATCTCACCAAAGATGATTAAACAACTCCTGACTGGAATTACTGTGGGAAAAGAAAGAGGAATGCAAGCAGAATACTGAGGCAGCACAGAGACAGAGAGAGGGAGGCGGACAGAGTAAGAGCGATAGGAGGGAGAGTGGTAGCGAGAGAGAGAGAGAGAGAGAGAGAGAGAGAGGGGGGGGTAGCGAGCGAGGGAGAGAGAGACAGTGAGAGAGTGGTAGCAAGAGAGAGAGAGAGAGAGAGAGTGGTAGTGAGTGAGAGAGAGAGAGAATGGTAGCGAGTGAGAGAGAGAGTGGTAGCGAGTGAGAGAGTGGTAGTGAGTGAGAGAGTGGTAGCGAGAGAGAATGAGAGAGAGTGGTAGCGAGTGAGAGAGAGAGAGAGGGGGTAGCGAGTGAGAGAGAGAGAGAGAGGGGTAGCGAGTGAGAGAGAGAGGTAGAGAGAGAGAGGTAGAGAGAGAGAGGTAGAGAGAGAGAGAGGTAGAGAGAGAGAGAGGTAGAGAGAGAGAGAGGTAGAGACAGAGATATATATGGGAAGTGAGCACACAGAGAGATCAGCACATCATTAGGGGCAGAAGGGCATAAGGGCAGCAGGCGCAGGAAGAGCTTCTTCCCTGAGGCTGCGACATGCTGAACCTCTCATCACAGCACTAAGCAGTATTGCATCCGTATTGTACTGTCTCAGTACTTTTATATTTGTGTGCTGTAGTACTTTTTTATTTGCAGTTATTTTGTAAATAACACTATTCTTTGCATTTCTGGTCAGATGCTAAATGCATTTCATTGGTTTTGTATCTGTACTCGGCACAATGACAATAAAGTTGAATCTAATCTAAAATCTAAATTCCTTTGCTGCACTTCTCTATGTTCTATGCGGTGGGGGTCACAGAGACGGTGGGCTGTAGGGGAGGGAGGGGTTTACAGATATCGGGAGGGAGGAGTGGTCCCAGAGACAGAGAAGGGTGTAGGGGCTGATTTACCATGGGATCAGACACAGCAGTTAGTTCTGTACCCAGCTTGCTGCTATTGTTTGCATGCGTTGCTAATTAGGCATGTTTATGAGTTGGACTGGAGGCCTCTTGTCCTGGCTGCCAGCTCATCGCCTCCACCCACCAGCCACCCCCCCCCCCCCCAAAGTCTATGAATCACCACCTCCAGGCACACAGTCAGATCTTTGGGACGGCTTCACAAACATTCTCTGCTGTGGTTCGGTTTGGAAATCCAGTCCCAGCCCTCCTTGTTTTTGTAAAAATCTCTGGCCTCTACACCCCTCCCTTTCTCTGCAAACCTCCCTCTTTTACGCACCTCCCCGTCTCAACCCCCCCTCCCTCCCCTACACCCCTCTCCGTCTCTGCAACCTCTCCCTTCCCCATCTCTGTGACCCCTCCCTGTCCCTGTAACCCCTTCCTCGCGACCCCCTCCCTCCTCTACACCTCTCCCTGTCTCTGCAACCCCCTCCCTCCCTCATCTCAGCAACCCCTCCGTCCCCGACACCCCTCCTTGTCCCTGTAACCCCTTCCCCGTGACCCCCTCCCTCCCCTACACCTCTCCCCATCTCCACGACCCCCTCCCTCCCCTATACCCTTCCCCATCTCCGCGACCCCTCCGTCCCCGACACCTCTCCCTATCCCTGTAACCCCCTCCCTCCTCTACACCCCTCCTCGTCTCCATGACCCCCTCCCTCCTCCAACACTTCTCCGTCTCTGCGACCCCCTCCCTCCCCTATACGACTTCCTTCTTCCCTCCCCATCTCCACATCCCCCTCCCTCCCCTATAGCCCTCTCCATCTCCGCGACACATTTCTTCCCTATACCCTTCCCCATCTTCACGACCCCTCCCTTTCGCTATAACCCCTTCCCTGTCCCCACGACCCCCTCCCTCCTCCAACTCTTCTCCCTGTCTTCGCGACCCCCACCCTCCCCGTTCCCATGACCCCCACCCTCCCCGTGTCCACAACCCCCTCAATCCCCATCTCTAAAATGACCAGTTTGCCAATGGATCCACTTCCTGCTGCATTCGTAGGCAGACCTCCTCGCTACACTCAACTACCCCGATGTTCAGTCCATCCTCACAGCAACTGACCTGAAACCCCCACCCACCCAGCCTGACACTCACTAATCACAGAACAGAACAGAACGACATCTCACAGAGAGCCTGCAACCCACTCAAAACTTCAAAGTCCATTTATATCAGAGTAGGAATACGTCACGATAGACTATCCCGAGTCAGGGCTTTATCCTTTGGCTCTTGGTGGGGTCACCCATGCCAAACAGGCTAAAGGGTAGAGGCCAGACTAAGAGTGGTCCACCAGTCCTCCAGGTTCGGGGGTTCAGCTCAGGGCCAACAACCCTGACTGACAAAACAAAATTGTTACGGAAACAGCAATGAAGAATCCTTCTGCATCTGAGTGCAACAGTATTCCTGAGTCTCCACCCGGGACTCGCACGACTGACAGTAGTGAAAACTGGGAGCAAGCTATTGACACGATGAAGGAAGTGCTGAACACCACCAGAGATGGAGGACCTTCGTTGCTGCTCTGAACGCCAGCGGCGTAACGGGCAGTTGGTAGGTAGCTCGTGCTCCTCGGTCCAGAGGACCGTTTCGTTTGGCAGTACACAGTTGAATGACAATCAACTTGAACCTGATTGTGGCATTGGTGGTAGAGCGAGTCAGCAGGTTTACATTCCTGGGTGTTAGTATCTCGGGTGACCTGTCCTGCACCCAGCACACAGACACAATCACAAGAAAGGTGTACCAGTGTCTTTACTTCACCTCAAGGAGGTTCAACTTGTCAACGAATACTTTATAGTCGCCAAACAATTGATACTAGAATGTATAATCATCACAGCAATATTTGATTCTGTGCTTCCCGCTCCCTGGAGTACAATTCAATAGTAAATATTAAAAATTTAAATTATAAATCATAAATAAATAGAAAATGGAAAGTAATGTAGTGCAAAAAAACCGAGAGGCAGGTCCGGATATTTGGAGGGTATGGCTCAGATCCGGGTCAGGATCCGTTCAGCAGTCTTATCACAGTTGGAAAGAAACTGTTCCCAAATCTGGCCGTACGAGTCTTCAAGCTCCTGAGCCTTCTCCCGGAGGGAAGAGGGATGAAAAGTGTGTTGGCTGGATGGGTCATGTCCTTGATTATCCTGGCAGCACTGCTCCAACAGTGTGTGGTGTAAAGTGAGTCCACGGACAGAAGATTGGTTTGTGTGATGTGCTGGGCTGTGTTCATGATCTTCTGCAGCTTCTTCCGGTCTTGGACAGGACAATTTCCGTACCAGGTTGTGATGCGCCCTAGAAGAATGCTTTCTACAGTGCACCTATAAAAATTAGTGAGGGTTTTAGGGGACAGGCCAAATTTCTTTAGCTTTCTCAGGAATTAAAGGCGCTGGTGGGCCTTCTTGGCAGTGGACTCTGCTTGGTTGGACCAGGTCAGGTCATTTGTGATATTGACCCTGAGGAACTTAAAACTTTTGACCTGTTCCACTTGCGCACCACCAATGTAAATGGGGTCGTACGGTCCGCTACTCCTTCTGATGTCAACAACCGATTCCTTCGTCTTGCTGACATTGAGGGATAGGTTATTGTCTTCGCACCATGCCACCGGGTTCTTAATTTCTTCCCTGTACTCAAACTCATCATTACCTGAGATACGGCCTACAATTGTGGTGTCATCAGCAAACTTATATATTGAATTCGATGGAAACTTGGCTACACAATCATGGGTGTACAGTGAGTACAGCAGGGAGCTGAGTACACAGCCTTGTGGGGCACCGGTGCTCAGAGTGATTGTAGAGGAGAGCTTGTCCCCTATTTTTACAGCCTGGGTCCTGTCTGTGAGGAAGTTGAAGATCCAGCTGCTGATCTGAGTGCTAAGGCCCAGGTTCCGGAGCTTAGGAATCAGTTTATTTGGAATGATGGTATTAAAGGAGCCTTGCATATGCGTCTTTATTCTCCAGGTGTTCTAAGGAGGAATGTAACGCCAGAGAGATGGCATCTGCTGTTGACCTGTTGCTCCGGTAGGTGAATTGCAAAGCGTCGAGGTTGACCGGTAGGCTGTGGTTGATGTGTGCCATAACCAATCTCTCGAAGCACTTCATAGCAATTGATGTCAGAGCCACAGGTCGATAGTCATTCAGGCATGCCACCTTGCTCTTCTTCGGCACTGGGATTATCGTTGCCTTCTTAAAACACGAGGGGATCTGAGACTGAAGCAAGGAGCAGTTGAAGATGTCAGCAAACACTCCAGCTAGCTCGCTTGCACAGGCCCGGAGAATCCGTCCCAGCACACCATCTGGGCCCGTCGCCTTCTTCGGATTTATCTTCAGGAAGGCCCTTCTAACATCCTGCTCGGTGATGATGAATCTCGATGCCACCAGGTCCTGTTCATCCAGGGGGAGTGGAAAGCTCCTCTTCCGTTCGAATCTTGCGTAGAATACGTTAAGTTGGTCAGGAAGAGAAGTGCCACAGTTATTGATATTCCCAGCCTTTTCTCTGCCCCCAGTGATCTCATTCAGACCCTGCCATAGTCTACCGGCATCTCTCTGGTTAGCCTGGGCTTCCAACTTGGCTCAATATTGCCTCTTGGTGCCCTTAATGGCTTTCCGGAGTTCACGCCTGGATTCCGTGCAGCAAATGGAAACTCTCATAAACTTTCATTGATGTCCAGTTGAAAATGTCCTGACTGGTTGCATCCCGGTCTGGTACGGCAATCCGAATGCGCAGGAAGCTGCAGAGAGTGATGGACTCAGCCTGGTACATCACGGGCACGTCCCTCCCCACCATCGGTCGTACCGACAGGGGGCAGCCACAAAACAAAAAAATGCCATGGAACCCGTTCGAGAAAACATCAAACACCCAACGTGCAATCAAAAGAGAAGTCTCACAAGCCGCAAAAAGCCAGCAGATAATGCAGAGTCAGAGAAGTACAGCACAGAAACAGGCCTTCGGCCCATCTAGTCCATGATGAGCCATTTAAACTGCCTGCTCCCCTCGACCTGCACTGGGATCAGAGCCCTCCATACAATCTACCATGCACGTACTTCTCTTAAAGGCTGAAGTCGAGCTCCGGTGAATCACTTGTGCTGCCAGCTCCTTTCGCCCTCTGAGTGAAGACGTTTGCCCTCAAGTTCCCGTTAAACTTTTCACCTTTCACCCTTAACCCATGACCTCCAGCTGTGGTCCCACCCAACCTCAGTGGAAAAAGCCTGCTTGCATTTACCCTGTCTATCCGGGAGACCAGTAGTATTCAGCTTAGAGGAGCTCAGCGTCACGCCACTAGCCAATGCAGGCCACAGGACAGAACGTTCTTCAGAGAAACACCTCGTTTGCCCTGAACCAACCACTCAAAAAACAGCAAAAAAAAAAGTAACCAGAATCCAGGACCACATGCAACATGAACCCCCAAAGTCCCCCAAAACAAGTCCACAGCCTCTCTGACCAATCCTTGCAACGTGGATTCCAAAGGCTCCTGCACTTTCCTCCAAGAGCAGCTGGCGAGGAGGGGGAAGACTGGTCAGACACGGGGAGATGCCTGTCCTTCGCTCTCATCCTCAACCTTTCTCAACATCTCAGTCGGAGAGAAGCAGTGGGGTCGATCGTGGGCTCGTAGGCTGCACCCTCCACTCCAAACCTCGCCGAACTCCCTCGGAGACAACAAAGCAGCAGGTCACTCAATTGGCCCCACCAAAATGTAAACTGCAGGTTTCAACCACACACAGCTTAGAAGTAGAATCATATTGGAAAGAGTTAAAAGTAAATCTTTCCTCATAACACATGCTCTCTAATCCAGGCAGCATCCTGGTGAACCTCCTCTCCAAAGCTTCTACATCTCTCTTATAATGAGGCGACCAGAATCAAGTTCCTCATTTTTGCACTGTTATAAACTTTCTTCGATTAACCTTGAACGGATGTCCTGTGGAATTGGCCATTTCCGTCCTGGGAAAAAGGACAGGCTTCCAGTCCATCTCATCATCATCCCCGTTATGATGCGTGTGATCATGATCTTTAACATGACTGTCTTGGCAAATTTTTCTACGGATGTGGTTTGCCATTGACTTCTTCTGGGCAGAGTCTTTACAAGATGGTGACCCCCCAGCCATTATCTATCCTCTCAGAGATTGTCTGCCTGGCATCAGTGGTCGCAATACCAGGACGTCATCTGCACCGGCCGCTCATACGACAATCCACCACCAGCTCCCATGGCTTCAGGTGACCCTGATCGAGGGGCTGAGCAGGTGCTACACCTTGCCCAAGGGTGACCTGCAGGCTAGCGGAGGAAAAGAGTGCCCTACACCTCCTTTGGTCAAGATGTATCTCCACCCCGCCACTCCATCAATCGCTGATCATCTTGTACAAATCTATCAGGTCATCGCTCATCCCCCATTGCTGCAGAAGAGGAAAGCCCCATCTCACCCACCCTCTCCTCATAGGGAATGCTTTCTAATCCCCATGGCATCCTGGAAGGCAAATGAAATGTTAGCATTCCCTTCAAGTAGACTAGAATAAGAAAGCAAGGATGTAATGTTGAAGCTTTATAAAGTATTGGCTAGGCCTCACTTGGAGCAGTTTTGGGCCTCTTTCTAAGACAGAATGTGCTAACATTGGAGAGGGTTCAAAGAAGATTGAAACCTATCGAATGTTGAAAGGCTTCGATAGAGTGGATGTAGAGTGAATGTGTAGTGGATGCTTCCTGTGGTGGGAGAGTCTAAGACCAGAGGACACAGCCTCAGTATAGATGGATGCCCTTTTAGAAAAGAGATGAGGAGGGATTTCTTTAGCCAGAGGGTGATGAATCTGCGGAATTCGTTGCCACTGGAGGCCAAGTCATTGGGTGTGTTTAAGGCAGAGGTTGATAGATTCTTGATTAGTCAGGGCTTGAAGGGATATGGGGAGAAGGCAGGAGATTGTGGCTGAGAGGGAATCTATGAAATGGTGACATAGACTCGATGGGGAAATTGGCCGAATTCTGCTCTTGCGTCTGATGGTCTAAACCTTCTCCGCACTCCAGCAGTCTCCAAGAATGACAAACACAGACAGCAGTGAATTGGATCTTGGAGTGATAGAATAGGAGCCAGTCATGACTTTCAATAAATGAACCATCCTGACCCACAAGTCTCACAGTGCAGAAGCAGATCCTTCGGCCCAACATGAGGAATTCTGCAGATGCTGGAAATGCAAGCAACACACATCAAAGTTGCTGGTGAACGCAGCAGGCCAGGCATCATCTCTAGGAAGAGGTACAGTCGACGTTTCGGGCTGAGAGTCCTGACGAAGGGTCTCGGCCTGAAACGTCGACTGTACTTCTTCCTAGAGATGCTGCCTGGCCTGTTGCATTCACCAGCAACTTTGATGTGTGTTGCTTCGGCCCAACATGCCTGTGCTGACCCCTTTCCCCCATCTACACCAATCCCATTTGCTCGCGTTAGCGCCCTATCCTATACATTCAGAGCTCAAAGTAAATGTCTGTATGTATATGTTTACATTGCGTACATAGTCGTGGCAAGCGGAGACGAGCGGTGGCAGAGGTGCAGGCGTGGCACAGACATGGCAAGCAGAGTCGAGAGTCTTAGTAGAGTCAAGGCAACCCTGAGAGCGAGGGAAGTCCCAACATCCGATCAAATCAAGTGCCGGGCTGAATTGGAAAGGTCAGGTACAGGCCGAGTTGTAGCATCAGGCCCCAGGCCCCAGGACAGTCTAAGAGTGAGGTACACTTGATGTTTGGAAGATTTAAGCGCCTAGCCATATTAAAAAAGGTCAAGGTGTCAGAACCAGAGGCGAGGGCCAGTTCAGCTCGCTGCTCTGCAACGTTCACTCGGCTCTGCGCTGAACCGAGGCCGTGCCCTGCCTGGCCTCGTGCCTGCGGTCTCGCAGCATATACTCGGCTGTGCGCTGAACCGAGGCCGTGGCCTGCCTGGCCTCGTGCCTGTGGTCTCGCAGCATATACTCGGCTCTGCGCTGAACCAAGGCCGTGCCCTGCCTGGCCTCGTGCCTGTGGTCTCGCAGCATATACTCAGCTCTGCGCTGAACCGAGGCCGTGCCCTGCCTGGCCTCGTGTCCGCAGCATATACTCAGCTCTGCGCTGAACCAAGGCCGTGCCCTGCCTGGCCTCGTGTCCGCAGCATATACTCAGCTCTGCGCTGAACCAAGGCCGTGCCCTGCCTGGCCTCGTGTCCGCAGCATATACTCAGCTCTGCGCTGAACCAAGGCCGTGCCCTGCCTGGCCTCGTGCCTGTGGTCTCGCAGCATATACTCGGCTCTGCAATAAACTGCAGCTGCTTCCTACTCAGCTGCAGAGATGTCTGACTTCATGTCTTTCGTAAAACTCCAGTTCTCAGTGCTCACTTTAATTGTTCGACGATTTGTTTTCTTTTCTGCACATTGGGAGTTTGATGGTCTTTTTTTTTTTAAATGGGCCCTACTGGGTTTCTTTGCTTTGTGGCTGCATGTAAGGAGACAAATCTCAAAGTTGTATAAAGTATACATACATTGATAATAAATGCACTTTGAAGTTACCATATGCTATCCTGAGATTTGCTTTTTTGTGGGCATTCACAGAAAAATACAATAGAATTTATATTAAAAATATACAAAAACAAACAGATAGTCAACGTGCAAAAGAACACAGACTGTGATAACAGAAGATAGTACTGAGAACAGGAGTTGTGGAGTCCTTGAAGGCACGTCTGTAGGTTGTGGAATCAGTGCAGAGTTGAGGTGAGTGAAACTGTCCCCTCTGGTCGGGAGCCTGATGGTTGAGGATAATAACTGTTCCTGAACCTGGTGGGATCCAAGGCTCCTGTACCTCCTGCCAAATGCTGGCGGGGGCTGCTTTCTTGCGGCAGGGCCCCATATATGTGTGTATACTGGTGGGGGAGGGCTTTTCCTGTGATGGACTGGGCCCTGTAACCACCACCTTCTGTAGGCTTTTCCATTCCGGGGCACTGGTGTTTCCACACCAGGCTGTGATGCAGCCGGTCAGGATGCTCTCCACTGTGCACGTGCGGAGTCCAGCCTATCCACCCTCTCCCCATAACTCAAGTTCTCCAATCCGGGCAACATCCTGGGGAGCGTTCTCTGCACGATACATCCACTGGTTAAAAAGTTTTGCTCCAGTTTCCTCCCACGGTCCAAAGACGTACCGACCGGCAAGTTACCCGGGCATGGCAAGTCACCCTGTGATGAGGCGAGGGTTAAACTAGGGGATTGCTGGGCAGCACAACTCAAAGGGCCAGAAGGGCCTATTTGTGCTGTATCTCAATAAACACAAATTTTTTAAAAATATAAAAGTCTTAGGCACAAATATATAGCTAAGGTGCCCAAAACTCTTGTACAGTACTGTAGCAATGTTATGTATTGCACTGAACCACTGCCACACAAAAACAAAATCAAATTTTGTGTCAATATGTGAGTGATGATAAACCTGATTCTGATATGGGTCTCTGTTGTGGACCGAGAGTGGGAAGGGGGCAGGGAGAGGGGGAATCATGGTTGGGAAAAGAGGGAGGGAGCAAGAAACATCAGAGAGACATTCTGTAATGATCGATACAGTATGCCAATTGTTTGGAATGAAAAGACCTTGCCTGGTGTCTCAGGGCTGGTTGTGTCCGCACCTGTGCCAAACCCCAGCCCTGGCACTCCTTCTCTGCCACTTGTCCCACACCCCTTCCTCACCATTCCCGACATCCTCTGTTCCCACCAGATTTACAACCTCGCTCTCCACTCCACATTGACAAATACAGTGCCGTGCAAAAGGATTATTGCATGGCTAACACACCACAGCAAATTCCTAACGTATGTCAACGTATATGATAAATAAAGCTGATCTTCGATTCTTTTGTGCTATATATTTAGTTTTGTAACTTACATCACTTGTTGTAATCGAGGCGGGAGGAGAAGATGGTGGCGCGCCGCGCGTGCACAGCCCTCTGGTGAAAAAATGATATCGTATCTGTTAAATAGGGGCCGTGGACAATTCTGATTTGATGAAGAGGGACGTGAAAGCACAGAGGAACATCTGGAGAAATTTCTGAAATGCTCGTTCACCGCTGTTGTTACTGTGTGGTCCTGCATCTTACGGAGGGTAGGCCTCAAAATCCCCGGCCCTGCCTGCTTTTGGCGACTGAGAAGGAGGTTGAATCGTTCGGACAGAGCAGGCGCTCAGTACTCGGTGTCGGAGAGCTGATCAGAGCTCGAAGTTTTCGGATGACTCAGAGTCGGATTGTGGTCGGCATGGCAGGGAGAGTTTTTCTTCCTTCTCCCGTCTGCATGAGATGTGGGACATTTGAGAAACTTTGAACTTTACTGTGCTCACGGACTTCTTCATCAGGTTATGGTATTGTTACACTGTTTGTAACTATATGTTATAATTATGTTGCTTTGTCAGTTTTTTCAGTCTTGGTTTGTCCTGTGTTTTGTGATATCACACCGGAGGAAATAATGTATCATTTCTTAATGCATGCATTACTAAATGACAATAAAAGAGGACTGCGTGTCTTCATAAACAAATAATCTTGAGAAAGTCCACAGACGCCGGAAATCCAGAGCAACACATACAAAATGTTGGAGGAACTCAACAGGTTAGGAGCATCTGTGGAAACGAATAAACATTTGACATTTCGGGCCGAGACCTTTCTTCAGGACGGGGTTCCGAAGACAGGTGAGACCTTTATGCCTGCACTGCCACAAAACAACAAACTTCCCAACATATTTCAACGGCAATAAAGCAGACTCTGTTTCCAGTGCAGTCACATGCCTCTGACAGTGCGGTAGCCAGTGGCAGACAGTCCACTGGGGAAACCCGGTGGGTCAAGCAGTGTCTGTGAGGTCCCGTGGCAGATGGGCAGCGCTCTGGTTCCCAGCATCTGTAGTCGCTCACAGTCTAACCAGAGTTTCACAAACTTGTAATTCAATTGCAATGAGGGGTGGCCTCAGTGAAACCTGTTAGGCCGTACGCTGGAGTTATGGTATAGAGGAAATACTAATTTCAACAGCAGCCTTCAGACCTGAATATGGATTGTAGACTAATTTTAAAATGCGGCTCTGAACAATATTCTTGGAGTTGTCGAGTGGTGTTGATTGTAAACCAGACTATGCTGATTAACATTCATTTTGGGTGTCTGGAGTGTGGGTGCAAAGAAGGAGGCGTATGCAAATATATTCAATTCAAAGGAAGCATTGTAGATACATTGAAACTATTGAATTGTCCTGCTGTTACTTTTAATATTTAGCATATAAAATGTCAACTAATATTTGGCTGAGCAGACCTCTTCCAGAGTGTCTCGAATTATGACGCCTGTTGCTTGTTTTTGTTGAATAAACCTTTATATTCACTAGCTTCATTGTCTTTTACAAGCCCTCGATAGAGTGGATGCGGAGAGGATGTTTCTGATGGTGGGGGAGTCTAAGACCGGAGGATACAGCCTCAGAATAGAGGAATGTCCATTTAGAATGGAGATGAAGAGGAATTTATTTAGCTAGAAAGTGGTGAATCTGTGGAATTTGTTGCGCAGGTGGCTGGTGAAGACAAGTCATTGGACATATTTAAGGCAGAGATTGTTAAATTCTTGATTAGTCAGGCTATTAAGGGATAGAGGGAGAAGGCAGGAGACTGGGACTTAAAGGGAAAATGGATCAGCCATGATAGAATGGCAGGGCAAAGTCGATGGGCCAAGTGGCCTAATTCTGCTCCTATATCTTTAGGCATCCATTAGTCTCATGTGACCATGAATTTGCGCCTTGGAAGGTTTCCAGGGCGCAGGCCTGGGCAAGGTTGTATGGAAGACCGGCAGTTGCCCATGCTGCAAGTCTCCCCTCTCCACGACACCGATGTTGTCCAAGGTAAAGGCATTAGGACCCTTACAGCTTGGTACCGGTGTCGTCGCAGAGCAATGTGTGGTTAAGTGCCTTGCTCAAGGACACAACACACTGCCTCAGCCAAGGCTCGAACAAGCAACCTTCGAATCGCTAGACAAATGCGTTAACCACTGGGCCATGCACCAACACTCCTATACCTTATGGTCTTAGTTTATCTCCCTGTGTTGCCTTCTTAGTGCCCTCAGTCACAACCTGGATAGAAGGGAAAGCTCTGCAGTACCTATACTTTCCTAGGAGATTCAAGGGAGCAAATCTGCACCAAAAGCTGCTGGTAAACTTTTTACCAACGCGTAACTGACAGTATGGTCCACCAGCTGTAACAAGATCAACCAAGGAACACTTCAGCAAGTGATCAGGACCACACAGGACATCAGCTGGACACAACTACCAGATACGGAAACCGTCTACAACTCACGCTGTGTATGGCAGGCTCGCAACATTGTGATGGACCTATCCCACCCCCCAGTAATCACCTGCTCAATCGTCTCCCACCTGGCAGGAGATACAGAAACACCTCTGCACGGACATCCTGACTGAAAAAAAAACAGCCCTTCCGCAGGGCCGTCGTGAAGAATGCTCCCTCCCCCACCCAGTGCAAGGGCACGAGCAACATTTGGGTCTAAGTAGGGCCGTGACCTTCCTTTCATTTCAGAGCTCTTCCCCTTAAATCTCAGCTTTAGTTCTTGATGCCAACTTACATCTGATCATTATACCAAGGTAGTGTGGTGGTCGGCACGGCGCTATTAGTACCAGCAACCCAGGTTCAATTCCCACCACCGTCTGTAAGGAGTTTGTACGTCCTTGCCGAGAGCGCGTGGGTTTCCTCCCTCAGTCCAAAGATGTACCGGTTAGTAGGTCAGCTTGTCCCCCTCCACGAGGGCCACAACCTTGTTGTAGGATTAATCAATGACCTGGATTAATCAATTAGATCAATGGCCTGGAGACCTGAGTTGGCTGGAGGCAGGGCTTTAGGTAGGGTCACCCACGCCAAGGAGGTCGGAGGGTAGAGGACAGACTGTGGTCCCAGGTTCGGGGGTGGGAGGGGGGCTAGCTCAGGGCTAACGACCCTGAGTGGTCAAACAAAACCGTCGCGGAGATAGCAAGGGAGCATCCTTACACATCTGAGTGCGACAACATTCCTGAGTCTCCTCCCGCGACCTGCCTGACGGACAGTGGTGAAAACTGAGAGGAAGCTATTGACATGACGAAGGAAGCCCTGAAAACCAGCAGAGATGAAGGGTCTCCATCGTTGCCCTAAACGCTAGCGGCGTAGCGGGTAAATTGCCCCATGATTAGGATAGGGTCAGATACAGGGCTTGCTAGGAGGCACGCCACAGCTCATAGGGCCTATTGCACACTGTAGTTCAATAAATAAACTTTTAAAAACTTAATAACATGGGCATTTGCAACACTTGAACACCATTTCTATTTAGAGTCATTTGCTTTTAATTCAGTTGTAACTTAAATGTCATTTTAAATGACTCAGACGTTATTTTTAAATTTAGCTACGGAGTGAGATATATATCAGCCAGTTGAGTGTTGTCATAGCAACAACCTTGCACTCAGCATCAGCAAAACCAAAGAATGACTGTGGAATTCAGAAAGGGCAAGACAGGGAACACACACCAATCCTCGGGGGATCGGAAGTGTAAAGAGCAAGCAATTTCAAATTCCTGGGTGTCAACAACGCTGAAGATCTATTCTGGGACCCAACATATCGACGCAGCTACAGAGAAGACACGACAGCGGCTATACAGAAGTTCATTAGGAGTTTGATATGTCACCAAATACATTCGGAAATTTTTACAGGTGTACCGTGGAGAGCATTCTAACTGGCTGCACCACCGTCTGGTATGGGGCGGGGGAGGGTCACTGCACAGGATCAAAGTAAGCGGCAGAGAGTTATAAAATTAGTCAGCTCCATCATGGGCACCAGCTTCCGTAGTATCCAGGACATCTTCAAGGAGCGACGCCTCGAAAAGGCGACGTCCATCATTAAGGACCCCCATCACCCAGGGCATGCCCTCTTCTCATTGTTACCATAAAGGAGGAGGTACAGGAGCTTGAAGGCTCACACTCAACGATTCAGGACCAGCTTCTTCCCCTCTGCTGTCAGATTACTGAATGGACACTGAACCCGTGAACACTGCCTCACTACTTTTTATGTTTCTATTTTTTTCCACTACTTGTTTAATTTAATGATTTTATATAAGAAAAAATACATATAGATATATACATATCCGTGAGATTATAGATATTACACATAGTATATACATAGACACACATTTACTGCAATTCAGTTTTTTTTCTCTTATGTATTGCAACGTACTGCTGCTACAAAGTTAACAGATTTAACATACGTCGATGATATTAAACCGGATTCTAGTGTGTTTAGTGATTGAGTATGCTGTTTTACACTAAATGGAGTAAAACGGCAATCTTGTCGTCCTCAACAATGGCAATAAAGCTCTAATTTTCCTTAGACAGATAAAACCAGCCTCTGAAAATACTACGCAAACACGAGGAATTCTGCAGCAGGCCAGGCAGCATCTCTAGGAAGAAGTACAGTCGACGTTTCGGACCGAGACCTTTCGTCAGGACTAATGCTACCCTTGGATTGCTATGGTCTACCCCCTCTCACTCCAAGCCTATTACACCTGGCCTAGACTCCTCCACTGTGAAGAAAACAGTTACCAACCACTTTGGTTACAAACAAGAGAAAATCTGCAGATGCTGGAAATCTAAGCAACGCAAAATGCTAGAGGACCCTTCAGCTGGACTCGGCCCAAAACATCGACTGAACTCTTTGAGTTCCTCCAGCATATGTGAGGATACGGCTAAAATCCTTCTCCGTTCCACTTTGTTCTACATCAATGCACCGTATAAGGATTTGATTTGTATAAACAGTATGCAAGACTGTACGTGTTAGAACAATAAACCAATCTTCCACTTTCAGGGACTGACATAGACCAGGACACATTTTTCCCGCGTTTTCCAACTTCAAATCCAGCCCCACCCGCTTTGTCTGTGATGGACAACCACCTACAGCCAATAGCCGGCGCCATCGCATTGACGGCTATAACAAGAGATTAGCCAATCGTCGCGCACAATCCCACCCCACTCCCATTAGCGCTCCGCCCTTTATCCACGATTGGTTGCCCCGCTCCTCATTGGCGAAAAAAGGGTAAACAGACAGGATAGGCACCAATCATCGACCGGATTCCCGCCGCCCACGTGCGCCAACTTCTCACGATTGGCAAAACGGAGGGAAAGTAGGAGCTGTGTCAGAGTGAGCCAGCCCTCCCATCTCCGATTGGATAGGGACACTTGACTGAAGGTAGTTTCAACCAATCAGCCTACAGAAGGTCGACGGGGAGGGCGGCGATTGGCGGAGTTGAGAAAAATGGGGGTGGGCTCACCTCCTTGAGCTGCTCCAACTCTCGCACGGCGGCTTCGTGCTCCTGCTCCAGTTCCGAGTAACGTAGTGCCAGGTTCTGCTTCTCCTCCAGTACTGCCAGGCCGTACTGGGCAGCCTGCACCTTCTGCTCGCTGGTCTCCGCCAGCTCGGCGCTCAGGCGATCCACCTCGGCCCTCAAGGCCGCCACCTCCTCCGTCTCCCCTGCCGACATGTTACCTCATCGCCTTCCCGCCTCCGACCGTTGTTTTTTAAATGTCGGCCGAGTTTTTATTTCCTTAACGCCTCCTCGGCCGGCCCAACCGCTTTTATTCAAATTCCCTCTTCCGCTGTCCCGCCCACACCAGTTGCGTCACCGCATATTTACATTTTCCCCGCCCATTGGGCTGTGCCAATAGGGTGGGCGTGGCCTCGGCGGCAGAAAGTCGCTGGTGCGAGAGGAGCGCATGCGCTTCGCTCGAATTGGTTGTTCTGCATCTTTTGTCGACGCCATGCGTTCCGCCCCTTCCTTCTGATAGGTTTTCTGTCCACCCAGTACAATGTCCAATGCTGCGATTGGCCCGGAGAGCTGTCAGTTTCGCTGGGCAGTTGAACAAGGAGACAGCGCCGCCTTGAGTAGGAATAAGTAAAGTCAAGGTAGATGACAGAATCCTATGTTCTTTTTTTTGTCTGCATCCACACGTTTTATAATGTTTTTGGGTGTTACAACCCGATCAGATGTAATTCAGATGCAATTCAGATGCAGAGTGGCAGCGGGGTACCGCCTTATGAGTCTAATATAGTCCTTTCTCTGCCGCAGCGCATGCTGGGAGACCTATGCCTCCATTGCTAGAGGTCTCAAAATGGAGCATCTAATCCCAGAAATGTATGAACGTAACGGCAGGAGCCTTGAGCCTTCTTCGGTTTATTCAGTTTAAGATGCAGCGCGTTGTGGTACAGCCTTATTAAACAGTTGTTCGGCTGCATTTGGAGCATTACAGGACGGACCTGGTAGCTTCTGGGAGCGTTTACAAAAGCGATTTACTGGGATATTGGCTAGATCAGAGGAGAGGTGGGGTAAGAGGTTGTACAAATCTGAGTTGTTCTCAGTGGGCGATTACTATCTGATTGCCCCACTATAGGAAAGATGTCAAGGCTTTGCAGAAGAGGTTTAACCGGATGCTGCCTGGTTTAGAGGACATGCTATCACAAGAGGCTGGATAGACTTGGGTTGATTTCGCTGGAGGCTGAGGGGAGATCTGACAGAGGTTTACTAGATTATGAGAGGCATAGATAGAGTGGACAGAGAGTATCCGTTTTCCAGGGTTGAAATGTGCAACACTGGAGGGCATGCATTAAAGGTGAGAGGGGTGAGGTTTAATTGGTTGTGGGCTTGTTCTGGTATCAGCCAGTATTCTACCCCAGTGACATTTAAATCCGGAGATTATCCATTTGTCTCGCATGAAGAAGTCATCTGGAATGGAGAGGGTGGGGGAAGAATTCCAAAGACTAATCATCCGAGTGAAGGGATTTCTCTCTCTGTTTCTCTCCCCACCCCTACCCCCCAGCAACACCACTTCAAGCCGTGACCCTCGGTCCAACACTCCCCAACCAACAGCAATGCCCTCTCCCCGTGCAGACACAAGAGAGACTGTTAATCCAGAGCAATACCCAAAAATGCTGCAACTGTACAGGGTACTGGTGAAGCCACATCTGGACTAACTGTATAGGATACTGACTTTGGAGGTGCTGCAGAGGAGGTTCACCAGGTTGATTCCAAAGATGTGGGGGTTAGGCTATGAGGAGAGATTGAGTCGCCTGGGACTGTACTCACTGGAATCAGAATGAGAGATCTTATAGAAACATATAAAATTATTAAAGGGATAGGTAAATTAGAGGTGGGAAAGTAGTTCCCACTGGTAGTTGAGACTAGAACTTGGGGACATAGCCTCAAGATTCAGTGGGGTAGATTTAGGAGAGTTGAGGAGGAACTGCTTATCCCAAAGAGTGGCGAATTTGGAATTCTCTGCCCAGTGAAGCAGTGGAGGCTATCTCAGTAAGTATATTAAGGCTGGATAGATTTTTGCACAGTAAGGGAATTGAGGGTTATAGCGAAAAGGCAGATAGGTGGAGATGAGTTCATGGCCAAATCAGCCATAATTTTATTGAATGGCGGAGCAGGCACGACGGGCCAGATGGCCGACTTCTGCTTCTTATGTTCTTATGCGAGAATTCCGCTCTTCAAGTAAGTTGTTAGCTTTAACAAGCTCTCCTCTCCTTCAAACCTCAGACACAGACACTCTTCACAGATTTGGAGAAGTTCAGAGAAGGTTTTCTCCACGGGTACCTACTACACCTCTTCTCCAAGGATTGTCGCCTCGTCGTGGTGGAGAGGCTTCTTCGATCCCAAGTGACGCCACCCGGAGCCTAACAACCGGTAAGATCACAAATCCTCCAAGGGGACCACAACCTCATCATGGTTTGGAGGCTTGTGTTAGCTGGAGTCAGGACTTTATGGTTGAACTCTTGGTAGGGGCAGCTGTGCCAAACGGCTCAAAGGGTAGAGGACAGACTAAGAGTGCTCCACCAGTCCTCCAGGATTGGCTCAAGGCCAAAAACCCTCACTGGTAAAGCAGAAACAGCAATGAAGAGCCCTTCTACAGCTGAGTGTGACGGTGCTCCTGTCACCACCCAGAACTCACTACTGACAGTAATCAAAACTGAGCTATTGACACGATGAAGAAAGCCCTGAACACTGCCAGAAATGCTTGCCCGTGGTAAGTATCCAGACCAAAGAGCTGTCCAACCAAGACCTTAACAGTGGAGTAGCCCCCTGGAATCAGCCCATTCCACAATGGTGTTCCAGGGGGCTAGGTGAAGAATTGCAGACCGGTCTGGGAAAAAGAATCCAGGTGACACAACTGCAGTACACACGTCAACGTTTATTTGTTCTTTCGTGACTTTGATCACAGGGGCTCTCGTCAGGGTAATGGGATTGGGAGTAGGGAGAGGGAAGTGAGGGCCCCAGATTGGTCACCATTTGATTGGAATGTTTCAGAAGGACAAAGGGACCAGACCGTGGAGGGGAGGTGGGGGGGAAAGAGTTGTCAATTGGCCAGGAAGGAGCGGACGGCAGTGGCAATCGATCCGGCGTCGATTCCAAACGCGGCTAGCAGTTCCGCCGGCTTCCCGCTCCAGGCCACTCCCTGCACTGCCAGTTGGCGCACTTGGATGCTGGGGTCTGTGCAGACGGCAGAAAAGACGGCTTCACCAATACCACCTGTTGGGGGGTGGGGGGGGGGAAGAGAGAGGAGAGAAGGGGAGATGTTTTAGTTTGAGGACACTCCCTCAGCATGGTGCAACTCCTCACCACCCTTTCCCACACCCCATCTCAGCACTTGCCCCCTCCCCACCCACAGACCCCACACTTCCACCTCTCTTTCCCTCCATTCTATCCCTCCACATCACCCTCCCACACGCCCATCATCTCCACCTCCCTCCCCACCCCACGCCCCGGCAGAGGCAGGGGTTCCCACCAACGGGTACCTTCGGGGTAGTGGTCCTCCACGGTGATCACCTTCCCTCCAACCGCCCGGGCGTTGGAGACGACGGTGGCCACGTCCAGCGGCTTGATGGTGAAGGGATCGAGGACACGCACTCCGATTCCTGGAGAACGGGTGAAGTGGAGAGTGAGGTGGGGTGGGGGTAGGGGGAGTAATAACAGAAGAGCAAAATGGAGGGAACGGGTGGTCAGTCAAACTACTGAACCAAAGGATTCCAGGGTCTCGAAACTGGTCCTACAGCACACCCAGTCTCCGGTGGTACGCGATCGCTCATTTCATTCCCCCACATTCCCATTCATGAGCTTCCCCCCCCCCCCCCCCCCACTATTCTGCCTCTCACATACACAGACGTGGAGCAATTAAGCCCCTGCAAATTTATCGGAGCCCACGGCGTGACAGGGAGAGCGAATGTGGGCGTTGCACAGCACAGCAAAGGCTTATTGCCTGCCACTGAGTCACAGAGTGAGGAAGTCGCAGAGATGCCGTGTAAAACTTCGGTTTAACGTGTGCAATGTTGGTCACCCCATTCCCGGATGGATGTGGAAACCTTGGTTGAAGTTCATCAGGATGCTGCCTGGGTTAAAGGGTGTGAGCTACCAGGAGAGGCTGGACAAGCTTGGGTTGTTTCCTCTGGAAGGAGGAAAGGGGAGGCGAAGGAGAGAGGGAGATAAAGGGACTTTAAAACATTTCCCCTCTCACTTCGTTCTCTCCGGAGCAGTTGTGGGCTGACAGGAAACCGAATGGGTGTGTGTAGAGCACCACGCACGAAACGCTGGAGGAACTCAGCAGGTCAGGCAGCGTCCATGGAAATGAGTAAACAATCAGCGTTTCGGGCCGAGACGGCGGAAGCTGTCTCGCTGAGTTTAAGCTGGCAGGTGGGTGAATTTCCAGCATCTGCGCACTTTTGTGCAGACAGGCATACACAGAGTAGCTGCTTTTGGGGTGGGGGGTATGGGTGTGATCGCATAGTGGTTAACACAACACTTTACAGTACCAGGTTCATTTCCCACCACTGTCTGTAAGGCGGTTGTACGTTCTCCCCGTGACCGCTCGAGTTTCCTCCCACAGACCAAAGACATACTGTTTGGTAGGTTAATTGCTCATTGTAAATTATTCTGTGGTTAGGCTAGGGTTAAAACCAGGAGGATTCCTGGCCCGGAAGGGCCTATTCCACGCTGTAACTCAATACACAAGGTTTGGGGGGGGGGGGGGGGTAGTTTCAAATGTCCAATACTAGAATTTATTCATTTAAAGTGAGGGGAGGGCAAGGAGACGTGCAGGGCAAATTTATTACCTGGAAGAGTGGTGGGTGTCTGAAATGAGCCCCCAGGGATGCCAGTAGAAGCAGACACAATAGGAGCATTTAAGAGGCCACAAGGTAAACACGTGAATACTCAAGATTTACACAGAGGTGCACCTTGTTCAGGCAGAAGAGATTTGGCATCATGTTCAGTACCGACATGATGGGCCAAACAGCCTGCTCCTGTGGTGGGGAATACAGGTGCTCCTGGAAGGGGAGATGGGTTGGGGGAGGGAGAGAAGAGACACAAGGGGTGTGTGGGGTAGGACCGGGAAGCAGTGTGCAACAGACAGCAGTGGGCACAGATTTCGGGTTCTCACCTTCGCCCGCCAGCTGTTTGGCGGCGGACAGGGCTTCGTGGAGGGTGATGCCAGCCCCGATGACCAGGACCTTGTCTGCGTCCGACTGCAAGACCACCTGCGCAGGGCAAGAGCAGTGACACCCATCTCAATGAGCGGTCTACCGAGGAGATACAGCAACGCCCACCACCACCAGAGCTCCACGATGTTGCGCCCTCAGACCCCCGCACCCCACTCTACTCCCTGTACACTCACCACTGCGAGGCCAGGCCCTGCTCCACGTGTAAGCTCGCAGAGGGCTGCATCTCAAATAACAAAGATTCGGGGTACAGGAGGGAGACAGGGGGCCTAGTGCCGTGGTGTCATTGCCAACAAACCTTCCCTCATGGTCGACCAGACTAACGAGTTGGTCACTGACTTTAGGAAGGGGAACGCTGAACAAACCATGCTCCTTTCTACATCGAAGACCGACAGGGTTGAGAGTTTTGAGTTTCTAGTAGTCAACACCACCAATAGCCTGTCCTGCTCCAACCACAGACAACACAGCCAAGGAAGCTCAACCAATGACTCTACTTCCTCAGATGGCTAAAAAAAATAACAATTCAACCCATCTCCCATCAACCCTAACCAATAATTGATGCACCATAGAAAGCATCCTCTCCAACTGCATTGCTACTTGTTTGCACGTTCTCCCTGTGACCATGTAGGAGAACGATCTCTGGGTGTCCGATTTCCTCCCACAGTCCAAAGATCTACTGGTTGGTCGGTTAATTGGTCATTGTAAATGGTCCTGTGATTAGGCCTGTGTTAAATCGGGCAGTCACACGCACAAAAATGCCGGAGGAACTCAGCAGGCCAGGTAGCGCCTATGGAAAAGTGTACAGTCGACGTTTCGGGCCGAAACCCTTCGCAGAACTGTGGGGGAGAAAAGCCGAGAAGTAGATTTAAAAGGTGAGGGGAGGGGAGGGGAGAGAGAAACACCAGGTGATAGGTGAAACCAGGAGGGGTGAAGTGAAGAGCTGGGAAGTTGATGGGTGAAAGAGATACAGGGCTGGAGAAGGGGGAGTCTGACAGGAGAGGACAGAAGGCCATGGAAGGAAAAGGGGGAGAGGGAGGAGCACCAGAGGGAGCCGATGGGCAGGCAAGGAGCTAAGGTGAGGAGGGAAAAGAAGATGGGGAATGGTGAAGGGGGAGCTATCAGAAAATGGCCCTCCCCCCACCACAGACATTCTCTCTTCTCCCCTCCACCATCAGGCAGATGATACAAAAGCCTGAAAGCGCGTCCCACCAGGCTCAAGGACCATTTTACCACACTGGTATAAAACGATTGAATGATGGACTCTGGACCTCACCGAGGCCCTTGCACCTCATTGTCTGCCTGCACTGCACTCTCTCTGTGAGTGTAACCCTTTATTCTGCGCTCTCTTACTGCTTTCCCCTTGGTCTACCTCGATGGCCTGCTGCGATGAACTCACTTGTACAGCTGGGATACAGAACAGCGCCTCGCTGTACCCCAGTAAACATGACAATAGTAAAGCCAGGTAACTCCCAGGCACTGACACACACCTCATGAAGCACAGCATCCCCACTCCCCACACCAAGGCGCCCAAAATCGAACCAGCGACCGATTTCCCTCCAGCCCCCACCCAGCACTCACCTTGGCCTGGCCAACGGCGAAGGGCTCCTCGTTGGAGTAGATGACGGGGGTGTCCGGGCGGCTGGTTCTAATGAAGCAGATACCCTGGGGGGAGGGAGGAAGAGAGACACACAAAGGTGAGGGAAGGGTGGTGATCGAGAAACCAGGACGGTGCTGAGCAGCGAGGAGCACAAAACCTGGTACCCACTCCCGAACCGCCGGCACCATTGCACCGCAGGGTCCACTCAACAGCAGAAGCAGAAACACTTCCTGCCAACCAGACGAGCCCTGCCCACCCTTCCTCCTATTATAAGACCCGTCTGGGCTCGCGCCAACATCTCGGCTTCAATGAAAACTGGTGCCAGGGCCAGAAGATCCATTCCACCAAGTCACAGAAGGGCAGAGTTCAGGAGCAGGCCATTCAGCCCATCTTGTCTAGGCCGACCACAATGCCTATCTGTGCTCATCCCACTTGGCCCCTGTCCCTCTGCACTTCCCCGGCCCATGAACCTGTCCAAGCGTCTTTTAAATGTTGTTCACGTACTCATCTCAATCACTTCCTCTGGCAGCTCTTTCCACACACAGACCACCTCAAAGTTACCCCTCAGATTCCTATTAAACCTCTCCCCTCTCTATCATAAAACCTGTACCCTGGGGAGAGGACCTGGTGCATTCATCCTACCTACAGTGCTGTGCAAAAGTCTTTGGGGCGGTGGGGGGAATGTGTGTGTGTGTCTATGAGCTGGGGCACCCAAGATTTTTGCACAGTACTGTGCTAATTTTATGTATTGCACTGTATTGATGCCACAAAAAAGTTTTGTGACATACGTGAGTGATAAACTTGACTGATACGGGTCTCTATTGTGGACTGAGAGTGGGAAGCAGGCAAAGATAGGGGAATCATGTTGGGGAAAGGGGGAAGGGAGAGAGGAATCATGTTGGGGAAAGGGGGAAGGGAGAGGGGAATCATGTTGGGGAAAGGGGAAGGGAGAGGGGAATCATATTGGAGAAAGGGGAAGGGAGAGGGGAATCATATTGGGAAAAGGGGAAGGGAGAGGGGAATCATGTTGGGGGAAGGGAGAGGGGAATCATGTTGGGGAAGGGAGAGGGGAATCATGTTGGGGGAAGGGAGAGGGGAATCATATTGGGAAAAGGGGAAGGGAGAGGGAATCATGTTGGGGGAAGGGAGAGGGGAATCATGTTGGGGGAAGGGAGAGGGGAATCATGTTGGGGGAAGGGAGAGGGGAATCATGTTGGGGGAAGGGAGAGGGGAATCATGTTGGGGAAAGGGGAAGGGAGGGGGAATCATGTTGGGGAACGGGGAAGGGAGAGGGGAATCATGTTGGGGAACGGGGAAGGGAGAGGGGAATCATGTTGGGGAACGGGGAAGGGAGAGGGGAATCATGTTGGGGAACGGGGAAGGGAGAGGGGAATCATGTTGGGGAACGGGGAAGGGAGAGGGGAATCATGTTGGGGAACGGGGAAGGGAGAGGGGAATCATGTTGGGGAACGGGGAAGGGAGAGGGGAATCATGTTGGGGAACGGGGAAGGGAGAGGGGAATCATGTTGGGGAACGGGGAAGGGAGAGGGGAATCATGTTGGGGAACGGGGAAGGGACAGGGGAATCATGTTGGGGGAAGGGAGAGGGGAATCATATTGGGGAAAGGGGAAGGGAGAGGGGCAGAAGCGGGAACTGACAGAGGCATTGTGTGATGATTAACCTGCCCCCTCTCCAGTACCTGCACTTCTTGTAGAATTTAACTTCTTGTAGGAATTCCCCTGTTATTCCTGTCAACCACGGCTTTCTTCTTTCCACCTGACTTTGAGGAGAAAAAGACTACCCTACCTACGTTGAGGCCTCCGTTGGCCAGGGTCGTCCATGGATCCTGCATCTTAACTGTCTAGGTACGCAAGCCAGGGCAGTACGATACGGAGAGCAAGCTGTTGCCAATGCAGCAGGCTCCCCCTCTCCAGGAAGTCGATGAATCCAAAGCAACGGTAGAGACTGACACAGCTTGGCACCAACAACATCGCAGGAGTTGCCAGTCAGCATTGAACTCAACATAGAGCCTTGGAGACTCCAGATCCAGAATTTTCCCCTCGGGGTTTACTCCCGAGCCTTCCCCGTGAGAGGATACAGCCACAAGACAGCAGAGGCTTGAGATCAGAGTTTTCCTCCTGCTAGGTGAGCTGCCATCTCCGGTTGAGGAGCCCCACCTGCCCGAAACGATTGATTTTAAGGTGCCTTTTCCCCTTCTCCTGCCAGTAGAAACAATTCCACCAGGCTTGGTAGCTAAGCCACACGTGAAGGTCAGTAGGTGGACCTGGTTATCAGAGGCTATTTGAGACACATGCCATTGCGAGCATTTAATAGGTACGGGGAGCTTGTCTCCCATTACCATCCCCGGCTGCAACAACCTTAAGAAACGAACCCTACCTATGATTGTCATGATTTTTAAAAAGCGAATAAGGTAGGTACATAATAAGGGAAGACCGGGGCAAACCCCAACGAAAAATCTGGAGCTGGAGCATCGAGTTCAACGTTGACTGGCAACTCCAATTACTGAGTTTGAAGTTCAAGACTGTCATAGCCAGGTTGTTAATGGGGATAAGCTCTCCACTATGTATTAAATGCTCCCAACGGCGCATGTCTCAAATAGCCTCTGACAACCAAGTCCAGCTCCTGGCCTTCACGTGTGGCTTAGCTACTGAACCCAGTGGAACCGTTTCCACTGACAGAAGGGGCAAAGGCGGGTTACTGACACCTTGAAACCGGTTGCTTCGGGCAGACAAGGCTCATCAGCTCATCCAGAAGGAAAACTCTGATCTCAAGCCTCCGCTGTCTTGCGGCCATACCCACTCATGGGGAAGGCTTCAGGAGTAAGCCCGGAGGGAAAATTTGGAGCAGTGGTCCCGAAGGCAGTCCAACATGGAGTTCAACACTGACTGGCAAATCCTGTGACAAACCTGGTCTCTGCTGTTCCTCTGGATTCATGGAGAGGGGGAACTTGTTACGTTACGCTCTCCATACCGTACTGCCCCGGCTCACGTATTACAAAGGCAGATAGGACGCAGCATCCGTGGTTGACCCCAGCCAGCAGAGGGGGCCCCTCTTATACAGTCACCTGCAAAACGCCAGAGGAACTCAGCCCATCAGGTGAGGAATAAACAGTCGGCATTTTGGGCCGTGACCCTTCTTCAGGACTGGAAAGGAAGGCGGCAGACGCCAGAATTAGGAGGGGACGAATGGAGGCTGGAAGGTGATAGGTGAAGACCTACTGTCCCCTTCCTTTCCAGTCCTGATAAGAAAGGGTCTTGGCCCGAAACACTAGCTGTTTACTCCCCAGACTCATAGATGCTGCTGAGCTCCTCCAGCTTTGTCTGTGAGTTGGTCAAGATGTCCAGCATCTGCAGAATCTCATTTATAGTCCGGCCTCCCCTCAGGCAGGGGGACAAATCGAGCTCGTCCGGCAACCATGGGCATCCATTCCGCCCAGCGGCCTGGGGAGTCTCTTCTGCCCTCTCTCACTGTCGCCCGCACATCCTTCAACGCAGAGACCAGAACCACACAGAGTTCCCCCCCGCCCCCCGTATGGACGGACCGAATGATGGGTGCATGAGGGGCACTGTGTGTTACTGGGGGGGGGTTGAGGGGAGGGCTCCTAGTTACCTGGGTGTTGGCCGCCAGCTCAACGGCTCGTTCCGTGGACACCGCGTCACTAGGATAGAAGACAGTGCAGGTGGGGATGGCCCGGAACATTGCGATATCCTCTAGGGCCATCTGGGAGGGCCCGTCCTCACCTGGGAGGCAGAGAGAGAGGAGAGGCAGAGGGTGAAAGAAGGAAAGAAAAGGGATTGGAGGTAGGGAAGAGAGAGAGAGAAGAATCAGTGAATCAAACCAAGATCATCACAACTGTAGGCCGACTCCCCCCCACCCCCGCCAACACCCAAATGCCCAGTCAGGAAATCTTCCCTGTGTCGAGCAGCGCAGTGTTATGGGAGAGGGGTGCTGACTAGCCTCTCCGCGACGCCAGACACCCCCCCCCCCCCCAGTACCAGTTGGGGCAGGGAGGTGGGTGTACTCACCGATAGAGATGCCGCAGTGCGACCCGGACAGGTTGACATTGCTCTGGGAGATGGCAGCCATTCGGATCTGGTCGTAGCCGCGGGACAGAAAGGCCGCGAAGGTGCTGGCAAAGGGCACGGTCCGGTCACGGGTGGCGCAGCCGACCGCCACGCTGATCTGCGGGACGGGGCAAGAAGAAAGAATGGGTTACATAATGTAAACCCCCTTGGGCCACAATGTTATGCCAGCCCTTTACCCTTTCCCTCACACAAAGCCCTCCATTTTACTATTGTCCACGTGCCTATCTGAGTGTTTCTTAAATTACCCACATGTATCTGCCTCTAGCACCCCCCAATTCAGACATTCTCCTATACTTTCAAAATCACGCTGCCTTGCCTCAGCCATTTCCACCCTTGGAAAAAGTCTCCAGCTGTCCGCTCGATCTATGCCTCGTATCTTGTACACCTCTGTCGTCCTTCACTCCGGAGACAAAAGCCCTGGCTCACTCAACCCACCCTCGTGAGACACGCTCTCCAGTCCAGGCAACGTTCCAGTAAATCTGCTCTGCACCCTTTCTGAAGCTCCCACATCCTTCCTACAACGAGGCGCCAAGAACTGAACGCAATACCCCAAGTGGGGGGGGGGGGGGGAATGGAGGGAATCTAACCCGATCGCAAACAAGAGAAAATCTGCGGATGCTGGAAATCCAAGCAACACCAACACACACACACAAAACTGCTGAAGGAACTCAGCAGGCCAGGCACCATCGATGGAAAAGAGTTGACATTTTGGGCCGAGACCCTTCAGCGAAGTAACCGACTCCACCAATCCCTGCACAGCCCCAGCTGCCTCCCAAAAATTAACACCACTCAACCACAAAGACCCTTCCGCCCATCGCCCCAGCTCCTGATTCCACCATACACGTGGACTCTGATTTCAGACATGCACTACGCTTGTAATTATAAAGTCTGTGTACGTCACCATATACTAGTCTGAGATTCACTTTCCTATAGGCAGTCACAGGAAAAACCACGAAATACAAAAGAAATTTACTTAAACAAAGACTGATCAGTAACCTCAGCAACACACACACACACAAAAAAGCTGGAGGAACTCAGCAGGCCAGGCAGCATCTCCGGAAGGGAATATACATTTTGGGACGAGACCCTCACCGGGTCAAGTGACCATTGAGCAGAAGATGACAAACTGTCCAAATAAAAAAAAATACCGAGAACACGAGTTGTAAGGAGACCTCAAAAATGAGTCTGTAGGTCAGAGAAACAGTTCAGAGTTGAGGCGAGTGAAGTCAGGAGCCTGAAGGTCATAGGTAACAGCAAAATCCCTTACAGCCAGCAGCAGGAATTGAACGCCAATAAATCATTCCGCTCGCTGCTGAGCTGCCGTGCTTTCTGTAAGCTTCTCCATTCCTGGGCCTTGATGTTTCCACAACCACCGTGCAGCTACAGAAGTTTGTCAAAAGTTCTTGATGATGTGCCAAACCTACTCAAACTTCTGAGACAGTAGTAGGCAGTTACGTGCTGGTCCCAAGGCACATCCTCTGATGCCGTTGGGCACCATGGTAGAGTAGAGGTTACCGTGATGCTGTGACAGCTCGGTATTCCGGATTTCGGAATTCAATTCTGGCGCCATTCTCTAAAGCAGCAGTCCCCAACCACCGGGCCGCAAAGCATGCGCTACCGGGCCGCGAGGAAACGATACCAGTCAGCTGCACCTTTCCTCATTCCCTGTCACGCACTGTTGAACTTGAACATAGGGTTGCCAGCTGTCCCGTATTTGCTGGGACGTCCCGTATATTGGGCTAAATTGGTTTGTCCCATAGGGGACCGCCCTTGTCCCGTATTCCCCCGCTAAGGTAGAGCATTCCTATGAAACCTTTCGTGCCGAAATGGCGTAAAGCGAAGAAGCAAATACCATCAATTTATATGGGAAAAATTTTTCAGCATTCCCAGACCCAAAAAATAACCTAACAAATCATACCAAATAACACATAAAACCGAAAATAAATAACACTAACATATAGTAAAAGCAGGAATGATATGATAAATACACAGCCTATATAAAGTAGAAATAATGTATGTACAGTGTGTGACAAAAGAACCAGTTATCAGAAGATTGATGCCGATAAGAGGACAATGGGGGAACATTCAAAATGCTAATAAGAGAGAGACGAGAGAGATTACCGAAAGGAGACACAGTTCCGAGTATTGTCAGAGACCGGTTACTTTGAACTGTTTGAAGTTTGATGGACAGGCGATACCCCAGCAGGGGGATAAAAGGAACAGGTTCGCTAAGGCAAGGGACACACGGCTCCACGAGGTAACGAGACCCTGGAAGCGGTGTGCCCCCACAAGTTGGTGGGAGTTTTGGAGGTCTGGTCGCGGGACCAGCCATAGATGCACAGGGTGGAAAGGTGCGGTCGGGCGGGAACCCGGTGTGTGTGTCCGCCCTTGCCTAGGTGCCGGGTTCACCACAGAAGAACGATCGTATCTGGAATGGAGGGGTCACAGTCGGTGACCTTAGAAGACATTACAAAGGGCTCGCCCGAAAGCTAACTGCGAGGAATATCAAAGGTCTGTTTGGAATCCGATTTGCATAGTCATTCGTTCTCTCTCTCCCCAACAGCACGACGGCGATTACTGCGAACTGAACTAAACTGAACTCTGTGTTACTTGTGATTGATCATTTTACCCCTAGACTGCGATAGAGCTTGATTGATCCTATTATCCTAGTTCTGTGTACATGTGTGTTTATTCATTGCTAACCTGTTGCATTTATATCCTTACTATTCGAGTACTGTGTTGCTTATTTCTTTAATAAAACTTTCTTAGTTCCAGTAATCCAGACTCCAACTAAGTGGTCCATTTCTGCTGGTTTGGCAACCCAGTTACGGAGTACGTAACAAGTGTAGTCGGGAAGATTAAGCCAAAACCGATTTGTGGGGAAAATAATCGGCACGTACGCGCATGCGCACGCCACATATGCGCACGTCACGCATGTGCACATAGGTGCCCGCGCAAGGCTTCATGGTCATGGTAGTCTTTCTGGGGTAAATGCAAGGGTCCCGGCATTTGACTGCTAATTTTGTCTCTTATTTGGGAGTGAGAAAGTTGGCAATCCTAACTAACTGTGTACATACATCTATTGATGCTTCTGGACACATCTTCAGTGATGTTCCTGGAATCATCGGGTGTTTCGGGTCTTTCAACATCATACAACCTCCTCCAGGTGACCCAGCCGGGGCTGATCAGACCCCAGCTTGTGTCCAGATGGCTAGCTACTTTTGACTCCATGGCTCACCTCTTTTGAGCCACAGCCATCTTGAGGCCCTCTCTGCCACATCAGTGGTACTGCGGATGGCTCTCCTCTTCCTCTCTCCTTCATAAATGCAAGTGTCCCGGGATTTGACTGCTAATTTTGTCTCTTATTTGGGAGTGAGAAAGTTGGCAACCCTAACTGTAAAAGACATGTTGAGGTGAGTTTAACCCTTCTTGAACACCCCCCCCCCCAACCCCCAGGTCGACAAGAATATTGTCAATATTGTGAATATTGTGCAAAAAAGGTTGGGGATCCCTGTTCTAAAGGGTCTCTGTACGTCCTCTCCATGGAATGCATGGTTTTCCCCTTGGCCACTCTGGTTTTCTCCAATGGTCCAAAGACGTACCAAGTAGGTTAACTGGTCATTGTAAACTGTCCCGTGATTAGGTTAGGGTTAATCAGGGTGGTGGGGTAGCATGGCCCAAAAGGCCAGAAGAGCCTCCACCACCCCGCATCACGAAATGAAATAAACATGTGAAATGTCAAGGAGTTTAAAACTGTTGATCCTCTCCACTTCCGATCCCCCGATGAGGACTGCCTCATGGACCTCTGGTTTCCTCCTCCTGAAGTTCATAATCAGCTCTTTGATTTTGCTGATCCTCCCTCTCAATCATACAATCAAATAGGCCACCCAACCACGAACACTACGAGAGGCCTTTCTGCCCGTCCATCTCACTCCTGGTTCTAGGGTCCAAGCAGACTCTTTCAGATGCAGGCAAGAGGCCGGCAGTTATCTCAGACTCTCCCCCACCCCCACCCCGAACTGGAACAATTCTCTCCCACCTCCACACCACAGTCCGTGTAGGGAAGGCATTCTCACTGCCCCATCAGGGGAGAGAGTGCTAGGATTTAGACCTGATGAAGGAATGGCCGGCTGGACTTTGGGTGGGAGGGAGAGGGTAACTTGCTCATGGTGGTGCTTCCCTGTGCTTGCTGACCTTGGCCAGAGAAAGTTGGGGGAAGTTTGGGAAGGGCAGCTGGAGATGTTCCCCACCCACCAACCCCACCCCAAGCAAGGGGCCAGTGATACATGCCCCGCCACTCACCATGTTCTGCTCTGCGATGTAGCACTCCACGAACCGCTCGGGATGCTCCTTGCGGAAGAGGTCAGAGAAGGTGGAGTTCTTGGTGTCCCCGTCGAGCGCGACCACTCGGGGGCTGGCGCGGCCCAGCTTGGCCAAGGCTTGGCCATAGGCCTTGCGCGTGGCAATCTGGAGAGAAAGAGAGAGGCCGACACAAACAAGGATTCAACAAAGTGGACAAGAAAGAACAAGGTGTGATTGGTAAGTGTGCAGATGACATTAAAATAATTACCATTGGCAGTAACAGTTTTCAGGATTTACAGAGAGATCCCAATTAGCTGGGAAAATGGGCCCATTGATGGCAGATGGAGTTTAATTCGGATAAATGCAAGGTGTTAACAGTTTGGGAAGACAAATGAGAGTAGGACTTCCATAGTTAATGTTCAGTCCCAGAGGTATAGGTACACAGTTCCCTGAAAATAGTGTCACAGGTAGAAAGCGTTTAGCACTCAGAGCACTGAGTACAGCAGTTGCGATGTTATGTTGCAATTGAACAATTGGCAAGGCCACACTTTGAATATTGTTTTCAGCTCTGGTCGCCCTGCAGTAGGAAATATGTCATTAAGCCGGAAGGAGAGCAGAGTAGATTTAAGAGGATGTTGCCGGGACTCGAGAGATTGAATTAGCACAAGAGACTGGGTAGGTTAGGTCTTCATTCACTGGAGCGTAGCAAACTGAGGGGCAACCTATAGGAGTGTATAAAATTCCACAGATGGCAGGGTGGGGTCTCTACCAAAGGCGTAAGGCGCTCCTTCCCTCCGCTAGCCTGCAGGTTACCCTCGGGCAAGGTGTAGCACCTGCTTAGCTCCCTGAATCAGGACCATGTGAAGCCACGGGAGTAGGTGGTGGATGGTCATATGAACAGCTGATGCACATCACAAGTCCTGGTTATGTGACCACTGACACCAGACAATCTCTGAAGAGTATCGATAATGGCTGGAGTCACCCGTCTTGTAAAGACACTGCCCAGAAGATGGCAATGGCAAACCGCTTCTGTAGAAAAATTTGCCAAGAATAATCATGGTCATGGAAAGACCATGATCGCCCACGTCATATGACACGACACATAACGGACGACTGAGCAGCAAAATCCCAAAAGGGCATAGGTCATGCGCATTCACCTCTTCTTTCCCGTAAGGCAGGGAAATCAGGAACTAGAGGGCAAAGGTTAAAGGTGACAGGGAAACCCGAGGGGCAACATTTTCACCCAGAGGGTGGTCCGTATAAGTAACGAGCTGCCAGAGGAAGTGGTTGAGGCAGGCACATGAACAGGAAAGGTTTAGAGCAGGGGTTCCAAATCTGAGTCCATGCTTAATGGTATTGGTCCATGGTATACGGTTGGGAACCCCTGGTTTAGAGGGACATGGGCCAAAGGGAACAGTCCTGGTCAGCACAGTCTAGATGGACCGAAGAGCCTGCCAGGACTCCCTGACACATCACGGTTCACGGGGAACCCTCCCTGACACGTACCTTATCCCCCAGCTTGTAGCCGCAGGGCGAGGGCATTTTGATCTCCGAGAGGTCGGCTGGGGGGACAGTGTCGGTGGGAGATGGCGGGGTGGGGGCGGCCAGGCCCTGGATCTGGCTCTGGATGTCCTCGATGACCGCCTTGGCCCGGTCCTTCGGAATCGGCTTCCCGTGCCAGTTTTCCATGTCTTCCACTCCTGTGGATGGGGGTGGGGGGCAGAAGAGAGAGATAGGGGGGTGTCAGGGATTTGCAAGTGAGAGGGCAGAGTTTAGGATAAGAGGGAGTGGGGCCTGGGCCAAAAGTGTAGGAGAGGCCATGTGTGTGGCGATGGGGTGGGGGTGTGTGAAGGGGGTTCCCCAAGGCCAATAGGTCAAGTCCAGGAGGAAGAGGAAATGAAATGGTGTGGCCACTGAGGTAAGGGGTGGGGCATACATTAAGGCAGGGTCAAGTGACAAGGGGCAGGGTGAGATCACTGGGGTATGGGTTACCGCAGTCTGGAGGGTCGGGGCCAAGGGCCAGAAGTGGGTGATCATGAGGGGTCGAGCCAAGGCAGGAAGGGGAGCCGGGTGATGAGGAGAGGGTGGGTGGGCAGAGATGGGTCAGTTCCCTCAGGAAGGGGGCCACTCACCTTTGATCCCTCGGCCCTTGTAAGTCTTGGCCACGATGGCGGTGGGGCGGCCAGGGACCGTCCCTTCCGGCCCCAGGGCCCGCAACAGCTGCTCGACGTCATGTCCGTCCACCACATGGGTGTTCCAGCTGCGGGGGGCCAGGAGCACAAGCAGAGGGTCAGCCTTCCGTCTTCCAACCCACCCCCCACCCCGAGCGTCAGTCATCCATATATCACCCCACCCCACCCACGGCTGACTCACCCGAAGGCTTCACAGCGCTTGTGGAAGACCTCCACCTGGTGCGCCAAGGGCGCGGGCTCGCTCTGCCCCAGCCGATTGACGTCGAAGATGGCCACCAGGTTGTCCAGCTGGTAGAAGGACGCGAAGCCCATCGCCTCCCATATGGCCCCTTCTGAGGCCTCCCCGTCCCCGATCAGGCAGAACACCCGGTAGCTTGGGAGCGGAAAAAAGAGAGAGAAAGATCGACCCCATCAGCCATTACCGGAATAGACGGCCAGCAGAAGGCGGGGAACAGGGAGAGACGGAGCACAAAGCAGCCGATGGAGTTTAAGTGTGAGGTGCGCATTTTGGGAAGACAAACGAGGGTAGGACCTTCACACGAACGGTGGAGACTACCGCAGAACGGAAGGACCCAGGGGTACAGGTGCATAGCTCTCAGAAAGTGGCATCTCAGATAGACAGGGCAGTGAACATGACGTTTGGCACAGTTAGCCTTCGTCGGTCAGGGCACCGAGTACAGGAGTTGGGATGATTATGTTACAGCTGTACAAGATGTCACTTGGAGTATTGTGCGCAGCTACAGATGTCCCCCGTTTTACAAATGGTCGCTTTACGCCACTTTGCTTCTACGAAAGACCTACATTAGTAACTGTTTTCGCTAACCGAAAGAGGATCTTCGCTTTTACGGAAAAAAAAAACGCCTGCTTTAAACTTGTGCTTACCCCGAGAAAGACTACCATGACCGTGAAGGCTTGCGCGGCGCGGGCAGGTGTGCGCGCATGCGTGTACGTGCTGATTTTTTTTTCCCCTACAAATCCGTTTTGGCTAAATCTTCCGGATTCTGGTAAGTGAAACTACACTGTACGCACTTTATTTCTACTTTATATAGGCTGTGTATTTATCATATCATTCCTGCTTTTACTATATGTTACTGTTATTTTAGGTTTTATGTGAATTTGGTATGATATTTTTTGGATCTGGGAACGCTCAAAAATTTTTCCATATAAATTAATGGTAATTGCTTCTGCGCTTTACACCATTTCGGCTTACGAACGGTTTCATAGGCACGCTCTACCTTCGGATGGCGGGGGAAACGTGTATACGGAGGATTGCATTAAGCAACACACAAAGTGCTGGAGGAACTCACCAGGTTAGGCAGCATCTCTGGAAGTGAATAAAATCAACATTTCTTCATGACTGGAAAGGGAGGGGGAAGATGCCAGAATAAGAAGGTGGGGGGGGTGCAGGAATTTTTTTTTAAACCGGAAGGGGAAAGTCGATATTAATGCCACCAGGCTAGAGGCTACCCAGGTGGAATGTACGGTGTTGCTCCTGCACCCTAAGGGTCCCCTCACCGTGGCACAGGAGGGCCGACGCTGAGCTGGAGAGAGGGCAGGGAAAATTCACCAGTGGGTGGAGGAGAGACGTACCTGGCCCGGTCAAAGTGCTTGCCGGTGTAGGCCATCCCGCAGGCCGCCCCCAGCCCCTGACCCAACGACCCCGTCGCCACGTCCACGAAGGGCAGCTTCTGCGGACAGAAGGGAGACCCAGTGTGAGAGAGAGGGGGCAGGTGGCCTACCTCTCCCCTCCCCCGCATGGCAAGATCCCAGACAGACTGGCACAGGGTCCCTCCAGTTCAGCCCCTTCGCCCACCACTCTTACTGAGCCCCTGTGCACCCCTCCCTTTCAACTACTTGACCCTATCCCTCCCAACTACTGGATCCTCCCCTTACCTCCTTCCGCACAATTACCAACCCTGTCCTACCCTCTGTCATCTCCACTAGTAGACTTGTTTCCCCCCCCACCACAGCTGCTGCCCCTGACCTCGCTCCAACCATCCCCTGGATCCCTCCCCAACCCACCATTTGACCCTCTGCCTCATCGATCAGTCATTAGACCCTCAACCTCCTTCCCTTTGGCCCCACCCCTCCCGCCCTCTGTCCATGAGGAGCAGAATTAGGCCATTCAGCCCATCGAGTCTTCTCCACCATGCGATCGTGACTTATTTATTTTCCCTCTCAACCCCATTCTCCTGTCTTTGAACCCCCTTACCAACCACCACAGCCGTCTGTGGCAACAAATTCCACTGGGTTCACTGCCCTCCGGTCGAAGAGGTTCAGTGCTCCTCACGTTAACCCTTTCATTCCCGGGATCATTCTCGTGAACCTCCTCTGGACTCCCTCCAAAGCCTGCACATCCTTTATTAGGTAAGGGGCCCAAAACCGCTCGCACTACTCCCAAGTGCGATCTGACTAAGCATTACATCCCTGCTTTTATATTCTAGTCCTCTGAAAATGCTGCTAACATTGCACTTGCCTTCTTCACCTCCACCCCAACCTGCAGGTTAACCTTTAAGGCAGGGGTTCCCAATCTGGGGTCCGTGGACCCATTGACTAATGGTATTGGTCCATGCCATGAAAAAATACTGGGAACCCCTGCTTTTGAGGATCCCACACAAGAACTCCCAAGTCCCCTTTGCCCTAGATTTCTGAATTTGCCCACCGTTTAGAAAGTAGTCTATGCCTTTATTTCTTCTACCAAAGTGCATCATCGTACACTCACACACAATGTATTCCATCTGTCAGTTCTTCACCCGCGTTCCTAATCTGTCCAAGTCCTTCTGCAGTCTCCCTGCTTCCTCAACCTGCCCCTCCACCTATCACCCACAAACCTATCCACAACGCCATCAATTCTGTCATCCAAATCATTGGCATATGACATGAAAAGAAGCGGTCCCAACACCAACCCCTGCAGAACATCACTGATCACTGGCAGCTAACCAGAAGAGGCTCCCTTTATTCCCAGTGCTTCCTCCTGTCTATCAGCTACTGCTCTATCCATGCTAGCATCTTCCCTGCCGTACCATGGACTCTACCGTGCGCAACCTCATGAACAGCAGCTTACTGAAGACCTTCCGAAAATCCAAGTACACAACATCCACCGACTCTCCTTCGTGTACCCCACCTGCTATTTCCTGAAAGAATTCCAACAGATTTGCCAGGGAAGATTTTCCCCACAAGGAAACCGTGCTGACTTTGGCCCATTTTATCACAAGCCTCCTGGTACCCTGAAACCTCATCTTTAACACTGAGGCTTTATAGGACTTTGGTCAGACCACACTTGGGAGTATTGTGAGCAGTTTTGGGCCCCTTATCGAAGAAAGAAAATGTGCTGACATTGGAGAGGGTTCAGGGGAGGGTCACAAGAATAATTCTGGGAACGAAAGGGTACGTGGAGCGTTTGATGGGCACCGAACTCAGGCTAACCGGCCTATCGTGTCTTGCCTTTTGCCTCCCTCCCTTCTTGTCCCCGACTCCCCACCCGTGGCCTAGTTACCGGGGTAGGATGCCCCTCCAGCAGGCATCCCTTCTTCCTCAGGTTCAGCAGCTCGTCTTCCTTCAGATAGCCCGCCTCTGCCCACACGGCATACAGGATGGGCGCTGCGTGTCCCTGGGACCAGAGAGAGACAGAGACATACACACAGGTTAGCAGTCACTCACTGTCACATCCTCTGCTCCGCATCTAACAGCTGGGGGACCCCTCAGCGTAAAGAGGCCATTGATCCCTCTCTGGCCTACTAGCTCTTCAATCCACAGAACGGCACAACACAGGAAACAGATCAATCCGCACGTCAGTACATGGAGGTGGTACTAAAGGTGAACAGACTGCAGAATAGAGTGTCACAGTCAGGGAAAGTGCGCTGCAGATAGACAACGAGATGCAAGGGCCACGATGAGGCAGGCTGGGAGATCTCCTTTTAGCATACAAGAGGCCCATTCAATAGTTTTTTTAAACAGCGGGGTGAAAGCTGTCCCTCACTCTGGGGGCAGAGTGCAGATACATCCCTACCAAAGGAGGTGTCAGGCACTCCTACCCTCCGCTAGCCTGCAGGGCACCCCTGGGCAAAGGGGTAGCACCTGCTTAGCCCCTCGACCAAGGTATCGTGAAGCCAGGGGATCAGATCATATGAGCAAGTCCTGGTTATGCGACCACTGACTCTGAAGAGTATCGATACCAGTCTTTTGGAGACAATGCTGTTGAAACTCTGATCAATTTCTGATCCTTGGTGTTCTTCCAGGAGTCGAGAATGACCAAGTACTCTTAACTCTAAGATTTCAGTTTATTTTAGAGAACAAACAAATATACTAATCAGAAGCAAACTAAATAAAGAGCTGACAAACAATGCTGAGAGGTATATGGACAAAAGAACAAAGACAGCATTTCTGAAAAAATCACTTTGAAAAATTCCTTAGATAGCGATAAACTAGCTAATAGGCTACATAATTAAAACAGTTACATCACACAGGTGCTAATACTTGGGCAATGAAAAATGAGAAAGGTGATAAACCGTTAGTTTAGCTACTATACTGCTTTCTGCCAGTGATTGGGAAAAATATATGAGTTTGTTAAAAAGTATAAATCTCTTAAAAATATTAATTTAAAGAAGACAGTGGTGTCCAACATTGCCCAGAAAGCAATGGCAAACCTGTTCTGTAGAAAAATTTGCCAAGAACAATCACGGTCATGGAAAGATCATAATCGCCCACGTCATACAACACGGCACGTAAGGAGCCTGGTGATAACGTGCTTTCAGGTTTTTGTATCTTCTGCCCCATGGGGGGGGGGGGGGAAGAAAGAATAAATGTTCATGTGAGGGAGAATGAGTGATAAGAAATGGAATTAGAGTGGGTTTATTATTGTCATAGGTACCGAGATACAGTGAAAAATCTGTCTTGCACACTGATCACACAGAACTGAGCATTGAGGTAACACAATAACAGAATGCAAAAGGGAGTGTCACAGTTACAGAGAAAGTGCAATGCAGGTTGACAATAAGGTGCAAGATCACAACAAGGTTGTGAAGTCAAAAATCTGTCCATTCTATAGTTTTATAACAGCAGGGAAGAAGCCTGCTGGTACATACATACTTTTATGCTTCTGTATCTTCTGCCCGATGGTAGAGGGTCAAAGAGGGAAAGACCGGGGTGGGTGGGTTCTTTGATTACACTGGCTGCTTTACTGAGACAGCAGGAAGAGTCCGTGGAGGGGAGGCTGGTTTCAGTGCTGGGCTGAGCTGTATCCACAACTCTCTGCAGTTTCTTACGTTCATAGACAGGATGCTCTCTACGGTGCATCAGTAAATTATATTCCTGCACATGTGAAATGTCGTACCGGACCGTGCTGTGATGGATAGGATGGGACTGGGGGAGGGAACAGAAGAGACGCAGAACGGAGAGGGAATGCGGGGAGAGGCAGAACAGGGTAAAAGGGAGGCAACGAGACAGAATGATCACCCTGAGAAGCCCTCCTCTACCCCCTTACCTTGGAGAGCACGAAGCGGTCAGAGCTGGGATCGCGAGGCTGGTCCGGCTGGTACCGCATCACGCGGAAGAACAGGACAGAGAGGATCTCGGCCGCGCTGCAACACGAGGTCGGGTGTCTGTGAGGGCGAAGAGAGAGGTCAACTCTTAAATCAGTGCACCACCTCACCACAAACCTCCCCTCCACCACTCCCCCAGCACAAGGTCAAGTGTCGGTGAGGGGGAGAGAGGGGCCAGTTCTCATATCAGTCAGCCTCACCCCAAAGTCCCTCCAGCATGTACAGTATGTGTATGCGTGCTTGTGTAGGCCCCCAAATGGAAACAGTCGCAAACCACCACCCCCCCCCCACGATTTTCACTTTGATTCTTCAAACTCTTCCTTCCCATCTTCCTGCTTGTGTCCCTTTTCCCTGACTCCCCCGTTCATTAACAGACTCCCTCTTCTCCAGCCCTGTATCTCTTTCACCCAATTAACTTCCCAGCTCTTTACTTCATCCCTCCCCCTCCTGGTTTCACCTATCACCTCGTGTTTCTCTCTCCCTTCCCCCACCTTTTAAATCTACTCCTCATCTTTTTTTCTCCAGTCTTGCTGAAGTGTCTCGGCCTGAGTCATCAACTGTACTTTCCCCCCCATAGATGCTGCCCGGCCTGCCGAGTTTCTCCAGCATTTTATAAGTGTTGCTTGGATTTCCAGCATCTGTTTGTTAGCTAATCAGCCAATCACACGGCAGCAAGTCAATAAGCACGCAGACATGGTCAAGAGGTTCAGTTGTTCCACCCAAACATCAGAATGGGGGAAGAAATGTGATCTTAGTGACTTTGTCCTTGGAATGATTATTGGTAGTCTGAGCATCTCGGAAACTGCTGATATCCTGGGATTTTCAGGCACAACAGTCTCCAGGATTTACAGAGGATGGTGAGGAAAACAAAAAACATGCAGTGAGCGGCAGTTCTGTGGGTGTGGGTGAAAACGCCTTGTTAATGAGAGAGGTCAGAGGAGAATGGCCAGACTGGTTCAAGCTGACAGGAAGGTGACAGTAACTCAAATAACCACGATACAACAGTAGTGCGCAGAAGAGCGTCTCTAAATATACAACATGCCGAACCGTGAAATGGTCGGGCTACAGCAGCAAGAGACTAAAAACACACCGAAGTGACCACTTTTTCGGTAAAATGGAGGTATCTAATAGGGATGGTATCTGGATAGAGATAGGAACATCTTAATATAGATTCTGTCAGTATTTTTTTTGTAGTGTTGTTGATCGTGATCTGTATTTAGCATTCGCTCGGAAGCCACTTTATTAGGTACAGGAGGTATCGGGCAGACCAGTTCAGGTAGGCCATTGAGCGAACTGCTAAATGTTGCAGAATCGAGGGACCCAGGGGTATGGGTACAGGGTTCTGTGAAAGAGGCATCGCAGGTAGACAGGGCGCTGAAGATGTTTGGCATGCCGGCCTTTATCTGTCAGGGTACTGAATGCAGGAGTTGGGACATCATCTTGCAGCTGAACGAGATGTTGGCGAGGCCGCACTTGGAGTACTGTGCTCAGTTCTGGTCACCTCACCAGAGGAAAGATGCCATTAAGATGGAAAGAGTGCTGAGGAGATTTACGAGGACGTTGCCAGGACTCGAGGGGCTGAGTTACGGACAGAGTTTGGACAGGCTGGGATTGGACAGGCTGGGATTTTATTCCTTGGAGTGTATCTACAGTATATCAGTGATTTAGTGAGAATGTACATGGCACGGTTAGAGAGTCTGCCAACACTGAGTGCAGTTGACAGTCAAGACAGTTGACGGGGTTTACAAGTGAGAGGAGTGTGTGATGGGATGGTGTGGAGGGAGCTTCACTCTGTCTGACCCTTTTTTTGAACAAAATTCTTTATTACAAATATCGGTGCTATGCAATATTACAAAACAGTGACTAACACAATTACTTCACTACAAACAGACAATACACATTAAACCAAAATATTACCACCTCCATCAATGATGGCATTTACACCCCACGGAGCCCAGCGGTCCCGAACACCCCTATGGTCGCCGTGGACTGTGCATATTCCTTTTCAATATTCACCCGGGCATGAACATACCCCCTAAACATTGCCAGGCAGTCCGCCGGGGAGATCCTCCTGCCACCCGTTTTCAGGAGCCACGGATGGCAGTTTTCGCCAGCCCCAGGAGCAAGCTGATAAGGACATCCTCATCCCTCTGTGCCCCCCTCCTTACTGGATGACCATATATAAATAGGGTGGGACTGAAATGCGACCAGAAGGCGAGAAGCAGCCCACGCAAATATGCGAAAAGGGGCTGCAGTCTCGCACACTCCATGTACATATGGTACACAGTCTCCTCCAGCCCACAGAAGTAACATGCGGCTGGGAGATCCGTGTACAGACTGAAGAATTTATTACAGGGCACCGCCCTATGTAGCACCCTCCAGCCCAGATCCCCAAGGTGCATGGGAAGAACCCCCTCGTAAAGGGACTTCCATTGGGGACCCCCCTCACCTCTAGGTGGAAAGACCGCCCGCCATGGCGTGTCGGGACGGTGGACAAGGGCAAGGAAGTGGAGGGTGTGGAGCAGCAGCCCATACAGATACCTCCTACTTGCATCCCTGAATGGGATTGTGTCGAGGAGAGACGGTTCAAGTTGTGTGGACTCGGCTCCAGGGCAAGGCTGCGGGGCCTGGGCCCGACAAGCAGCTCAGACTGAGTCGATCCACACACCCGAACTGCACCGACCCCGGCACCTTTGGTCCAAGGGATTCACAGGCAGCCTGATGCTGAGGATGGGAGAGCTTTGCTTACACTATTCAAATCACTTGCCTCCAGGGAGGCGCTTACTACTAAGTCCTGAGTGGAGGACTCCAGGGCTGTCTCATTTGTGCAAGCAGGGCTACCACAGGCTTTCTACACAACCACACCATCTACCACAGGACTGGTGGCTACATCTAGGGACTCAGGTTTAGAACCAACCTTTGCCCGGATTCCCACCCCTTCCTGGGACTCCCCCACATTTACATTCCCTGCCCTCTTTGGGGAACATTCCCTCATGCCAGAGGAGCACGCAGGTACAGGATTCACCGATAGGGCGGTACTCTCCGCTTCCATCGCCCCGTCTAACTGCGCACGTCCCCGTGCCTCACGCTCCACTTCAGGGCAAATGGGCGTGAGCTCTGCAGTCTTCTTCAGGGCGTTTGGACTTCTTCTTTGCCTTCTTGCCCCACACAGGCTCCACCCCGTCCCCCACCTGAGCCACAGGGGCAGGAGCAGGGACTGACCCAACCGTAGGAGTAGGGACAGGGGTAGGGGCAGGGTGAGGGGCTAGGGCAGGATCATGGGCAGGGGCAGGGTGAGGTACAAGCGCAGGTGCAGGCGCAGGAGTAGGATCAGGGGCAGAGGTAGCTGGGGCACTGGTGCCCGAAGTGAACTCCCTAGGGTTTCGAGTGGTAGGACAGTCCCTCCGAAAGTGCCCCACCTCCCTGCACGCATGGCACCGTGGGCGCTCGGAGCTCCAATACACCTGATAATCTACCCCCTCGTGACGGACAGTAAACCGGCCCTCAACATCGTCCTCCCTTTCCAGCTGCATGAATACCTGACGCCGGAAAGATTACAGAGCAGAGGGTGCATCTCTTAAATTTGTGTCAGATGGCAGTTATCTCCGACCTCATTTGCCCTAAATGGGCCAGTGGGAGAAGCAGGTCCTCATTGGGAATGAAAAGCTTAATGTGGCTGAGGACGATGTGTTGTGTGGAGGCTGTCACCAGCTCCATCCGTAAAAAGATGTTTTCTACCGTAAACCCCCTGCTTAGAGCCCGGTGCACTAACTCTTCATTCGCCAGATAGAACACTGCCTTCCCAAACTCTTTCTCGGTGGCCAAAATACCACCTTTCCCCACCAGGTCCTTCATGGCCTCCACACACTTTTCTAGAGTCATTCCAGGGCGCAAAATACATTGCACCCCGCATTCCACCTTCACCGACCAAAACAGGGCGTTGTCTGAGGCCGGGGAGGCAGCTGCCCTTGCATAACTCCCCGAAGGCCTGCAACTCCCTGGAGACCAGTCCGGCATGTTGGCACTATGTCCGAGTTAAGAAATATACGACAGTGCCGGTTATAAAGTCCTGCAACGAGTCGAGTAACTGGCCGGAAAGGTTTGTCCACGACAGTACCTTGCTGGCTTGGCGCCAGAAATTCCAATGCCAGGAAAGGCTCCGTCGGTCCTGAGGAACTCCCAGGCCGTGAGAGGTCAAGAAGTCTCTACTGATGCTCCAGCTCCAACACCGAACAAGAATCAGGAAGATAAGGAGGAGGGACGTTACCCCGATGTCAGTGGGGGAACAACGGCATTTACCTCCGGTTTTTGGAGCGACACGGCTTCCTGGCGAGTTGCCAGCGGCCGCAGCTGGGTGCTACACAGTTAGCGGCCGCCAACGAACCCATTTCAAACTGAAAGAAAAACTCCAAACGAAGCTTCCACACTAAACCAGCTTCTCACTCAGGTGTCCAAGAGACTTTTTGACCAGCCTCTAAAGTATCTCACGAACTTTATGCAGTAGTTTTCCCTCGATTTCTCCCAGCTCAGTCAGCACAGCTCCACTCTGTGTCTGACCCCGGGAGTGTGTGATGGGACAGTGTAGAGGGAGTTTCACTCTGTGTCTCACCCTGGGAGTGTGTGATGGGACAGTGTAGAGGGAGTTTCACTCTGTGTCTGACCCCGGGAGTGTGTGATGGGACGGTGTGGAGGGAGTTTCACTCTGTGTCTGACCCTGGGAGTGTGTGGTGGGACAGTGTGGAGGGAGCTTCAATCTGTGTCTGACCCCGGCAGTGTGTGATGGGACGGTGTGGAGGGAGCTTCACTCTGTGTCTGACCCCGGGAGTGTGTGGTGGGACGGTGTGGAGGGAGCTTCACTCTGAGTCTGACCCTGGGAATCTATTGTGACCCCGGCTGTTCACACTACCCACACCTTCACTATTTTCCAAACCTGATCAGATCTTCCCTCAGATCACTGCCTCAGAGAATATCCAAGTTTGTCTGCCCTCCTAATCCAGGCAGCATCCTGGCGAACCTCTTCTGCGCTCTCCAAAGCCCCCAAACTCTTCCTGCAATGGAGGCAACCAGAACTGAATGCAACACACACACAACGCAGGAGGAACTCAGCAGGTCAGGGGCATCTAGGGAAATAAAGAAATAGTGGGCATTTTGGGCCAAGATCCTTCATCAGGACTGGAAAGAAAGGAAGACGCCAGAATGAAAATTTGCGGGAAGGAGGATAGGTGAAGTCAGGTGAGTGGGAAAGGTAAAGGGCTGGGGAGGAAGGAATCTGATAGGAGAGGAGAGTGGACCCCGGGAGAACGGGGACAGAGGAGGGGACCCAGGGAGTAGCGATAGTCATGTGAGAAAAAGAGGCAAGGGGCCAGAGCAGAGAACAGAAGAGGAAAGGGGGTGGGAGAAGGGGAAAATTACAAGGAGAAATGTTTAGGCCATCAGGTTGAAAGCTATGAATGAAATGTTCTTCCACCTTGAGAGTGGCAGATGTGGCCTAACCAGAGTTTCAGGGAAAGCGACTCTCAATCCTGATGTGAACTTTCACTAACCCCAATGCTCTACAGTGAAAAGGCTGGGGTGGGGGGGGGGGGGGAGAGAGAGAAAGAATAGAATGGCACATCGTGTCTAGAATCGATCTCCCCCCCCCCCTCCCAGAGGAGCTTCCTGTGCCACCTGCTTGGGCTGCCTTATCAGATCCTTGTGCAGGAACGTGCCCCAGGGTAGAGACCGACTCGTCGTGCAACCACCCCCTGACCCCGCCTGCTCACGCTCACACACACCTCTTCCTCTCCCCACGGTGCGGGGGCAGTTCCTCAGGAGGAGAAGTAAGATGGGGGGGGGGGTGGGGGAAGGAGGACGGAAGCACCACGCCGGCGATGCAAAAACGTGCAGCGGCAGTGAACGTGGACAGAACCAGCGGTCGCTGCCCAGAGAGAGAGACACAGACATAGAGAGAGACAGACAGACAGAGAGACACACAGATAGAGAGAGAGTCAGGCTCCATTAGAGAGAGAGCGGAGGGGGTGAAGAGAAGGGTAAAGAGGGGAGGGAAGACCATAATAAAAGAGGGGAGAGAGTGAGGGGAACGAAGAGAGAAAATCGAGAGGGAGGTACAAGGGGTGGTTGAGGGAGAGAGAGAGAGAGAAGGGGGTAAGCGGCTGGGTGATGTAGAGGGAGGGAGGCGGCCGGCACTCACCCGGAGTTGGAGGCGCAGGTAGCGCGGATGGAGAGGACGCGGAGCCGGTTGGCCACATCCCGCAGCGCCTGCAAGGTCTCGCTGTCGCACTGCACCTCCATGTCGGTCGGTCTGTCCGCTCGGTTGCCCTCCCCACCGCTGGAAATCTCCGGGCGAAGAGGCGGAGCCCGGCTCACACCATCCGCCTCCGATTGGCCCAGCGACCAGGAAGAAGGTTTTGCCCCCTTCCTGGCCCCGCCCACTTCCATTGCCCCGCTCCCTATTACCCCGCCCAGGCTGACTTAGCACAATTTGTTTCAGGGGCAGGAGGACAAAGAATGCCTGTGTCCCGTCTCCGTCGCTTGGCTTTCAGTTCCTCTTGGTCTCTGTCGCAACAACGCACTGCAACACAATACAGCACAGGGCAGGGATCGCCCACGGAAGCGATCTACCAGTCTCTGCGTTCACTGTCCGTCCATGTGCCCCTGAAACATCCCTCCCCACCTTCTTCCCCCTCCTCTCTCCCCATTTCTTCATCATCTTCACTTTCCTCTCCCTAACTAACGGCAGGTGTATGGGGTTGAGTGGGATCGCGGATCAGCCATGATTATGGCCGAGCAGACTGGATGGGCTGAATGGCCTAATTCTGCTCCTATGTTTTATGATTCCACATTTCTTCCCACCATCTTCCCCCTCCTCTCTCCATCTCCCCACCCCACCACTTTCCTTCTATCCCTTTCCACACATCTCCTCCTCCCCTCATTCGCCTTTGCTCTCCATTTCACCCTCTCCCCCTCCTTTTCCACTGCATTTCTTTTTCCTCTCCCCACCTCCCATCTCTCTTTCCGCCCCCCACTCTTTTCCCCACCTCTCTCATCCCGCTCTCTCTCCCATTCCTCTTGCGCTCCCATCTCTCAATCTTTTTGCTACCCCTTTCTCTTTCCCTCTTTCCTCTCCTGCCTTCTTCACTCCCCCTTTCACCCTCCTTTCTCTTTTCCTTTTTTCTTCTTTATTCTCTCCCTTCCCAACTTCCCACCCTCACCCTCTCCCCTTGTACTATCTCGTCCTTAACCTCCCTTTCCCACTAATCCACAGATTCTGATCCAGTGGAGACATCCACCCAAACTTATCAATCGATGTACTTTGTGAGGGCGAGATGGTGGATGACTCAGGGATAATGGAGAAATGATTGGAATGAGGGTGCGTCCTGGCACAGAGATATACCGTGTCCCTTGATGTTGACAAGAATAAGACATCTTAATAAAACATAGAACTGTTTCTGAGGCTGGTTCCTTAAAGTTCTTATAGCCGGGGGTGGGTGTAGTGGGGACAAGGTCCCACTTCCTATTAAATGCTCCCATTGGCGTGCGTCTCAAATATACTCTGACAAACAAGTCCAGCTCCTGGCCTTCACATGTGGCTTATCTACTAAGACCAGTGGAACCATTTCTACTGACAGAATGGGCAAGGACGGCTGTCTTAAAACCAGTCACTTCAGGCAGATAGGTCTCGCCAACTGTGCGAGAAGATCTAGGAGAAGAAAAACTCTTGATTTCAAGCCCCCGCTGTTTTGCAGCTATACCTTCCTGGGAGGGGGGAGAAGATGGCGGCGTGACGTCAGCGCGTGCGGGTCAAGTAGTGGACCGTGCACAATTCTGATTTGATGGTGATAGAGGTGACAGCACAGCGGAACATCTGGAAAACTTCTGAAATGCCGCTTCGCTGCCGCTGCTACTGTGCGGTGACCGGAATCTCCAGAGCAGAAGGCCCCAAAATCCTCGGCTTTGCGTATTTCAGCGGCCAGGGAGAGGACGAAGGCGCTCGGCAGAGGATGGCACTCGGGAGGCTGTATCAGAGGGGCTGGTCGGAAGCTCGAAATTTTCGGACGGATGGACTTAGGGTCGGCTGGGGTTGGCTGCTTTCAAGGTATCGGCAAGTTGACAGTGCCTGGAGGTTTATGGCAGAGAGTTTCTCCCTTTTGCCCCCTGCTATCTGGGACTCGGGACTTTGAGACTTCGTTTTACCGTGCCCATGGTCTGTTCTTCATCGAATTATGGTATTGCTTTGCACTGCTGTAACTGTATGTTATAATTATGTGGTTCTGTCAGTGTTAGTCTTTGGTCTGTCCTGTTTTCTGTGATATCACTCCGGAGAAACATTGTATCATTTCTTAATGCATGTATGCATTTCCAAATGATAATAAAAGAGGACTGAGTGTTGTCATAATCTAATCTCTAATCTAATACGCACTCAAGGGAAAAATTTGGAGCTGGACTCCCTCAGGGAGTCGTACGTTGAGTTCAACGCTGACTGGCAACTCCTGCGATGCCGTCAGTGCCAAACTGTACTGGTCTCTGCCGTTCCTTTGGGTTCATCAGCTGCATGGAGAGAGGGAGCCTGCTACATAGGCAACAGCTTGCTCTCCATGTCGTACTGCCCTGGTCTGCTTATCATGAGAAAGCTGAGGTGCAACATCCACGGTCGACCCCGATCAACAGAGGGTTTCAAGGTTTTTCTGGATTTTCCCCTTAAGCCTGACTCCATAGCAAAGAGCCAATACTGCCCTTTTCCCCGTCCCCCAGCACTCCCCTCTCCGACACCAGAACTGGCCCCAGTTCAAAAAACTGGAATGGCATGTTATCTGAAACTGTGCAGCCTGAGAGTTGAGACCCCCAGTAGGCTCTTCTGTCATGGTCCGGTCCGTGAAGTCCATGTTCTGGTTCATGGTCCGGTCCGTAAAGTCCATATTCCAGTTCACGGTCCGGTCCATCGACCCTTGCTCCAGGTTTTCCTATATACCCTGTTTCTGTTCTTGTTGAGCTCCAATTGAGTCAGCTGATGCTCATTGGGGCTGGCTGCATAAATACCTTCAGAGACCAGGGCGTAGCTGCTGGATTGTTCTTGTCCTTACTCCTTGTATCCCTTCCTCTGCCTTCTATTTCCTCGCCTGAAGCCTTGCCGGTAACTCTCGCCTCGCCTGAAGTTCTCATTTCACCTCGCAATGCCTGAAGCCCTGCCTCGTCTTGCTGGTAACTCTTGCCTCGCCTGAAGTTCTGTCTCGCCTTGCATTGCCTGAAGCCTTGCCTTGTCTTGCTGTCTTGTCCTGGAGCCACCCCGTACCTAGCTCCCTTCCTGTCCCTTGCCTCCGTCAGGTAAGCCAGGCCGTCTTGCCGTTACCTGCGGTTGGTTCTGTCCTTTCCTGTCCCTTGCCTCCGTCGGATAAGCCAGGCCGTCTTGCCGTTACCTGTGGTTGGTTCTGTCCCTTCCTGTTCCATGCCTCCGTCGGGTGGTGATCTGCGCCCTGCCCAGGTGAACCACGCCCTGCCCAGGAAAAGCCTGCCTAGCCCCAAGCCTGAAGACTCCAGCCTCCTGCCTAGCCCCAAGCCTGAAGACTCCAGCCTCCTGCCTAGCCCCAAGCCTGAAGACTCCAGCCTCCTGCCTAGCCCCAAGCCTGAAGACTCCAGCCTCCTGCCTAGCCCCAAGCCTGAAGACTCCAGCCTCCTGCCTAGCCCCAAGCCTGAAGACTCCAGCCTCCTGCCTAGCCCCAAGCCTGAAGACTCCAGCCTCCTGCCTAGCCCCAAGCCTGAAGACTCCAGCCTCCTGCCTAGCCCCAAGCCTGAAGACTCCAGCCTCCTGCCTAGCCCCAAGCCTGAAGACTCCAGCCTCCTGCCTAGCCCCAAGCCTGAAGACTCCAGCCTCCTGCCTAGCCCCAAGCCTGAAGACTCCAGCCTCCTGCCTAGCCCCAAGCCTGAAGACTCCAGCCTCCTGCCTAGCCCCAAGCCTGAAGACTCCAGCCTCCTGCCTAGCCCCAAGCCTGAAGACTCCAGACTCCTGCCTAGCCCCAAGCCTGAAGACTCCAGCCTCCTGCCTAGCCCCAAGCCTGAAGACTCCAGACTCCTGCCTAGCCCCAAGCCTGAAGACTCCAGCCTCCTGCCTAGCCCCAAGCCTGAAGACTCCAGCCTCCTGCCTAGCCCCAAGCCTGAAGACTCCAGCCTCCTGCCTAGCCCCAAGCCTGAAGACTCCAGCCTCCTGCCTAGCCCCAAGCCTGAAGACTCCAGCCTCCTGCCTAGCCCCAAGCCTGAAGACTCCAGCCTCCTGCCTAGCCCCAAGCCTGAAGACTCCAGACTCCTGCCTAGCCCCAAGCCTGAAGACTCCAGACTCCTGCCTAGCCCCAAGCCTGAAGACTCCAGACTCCTGCCTAGCCCCAAGCCTGAAGACTCCAGCCTCCTGCCTAGCCCCAAGCCTGAAGACTCCAGCCTCCTGCCTAGCCCCAAGCCTGAAGACTCCAGCCTCCTGCCTAGCCCCAAGCCTGAAGACTCCAGCCTCCTGCCTAGCCCCAAGCCTGAAGACTCCAGCCTCCTGCCTAGCCCCAAGCCTGAAGACTCCAGCCTCCTGCCTAGCCCCAAGCCTGAAGACTCCAGCCTCCTGCCTAGCCCCAAGCCTGAAGACTCCAGCCTCCTGCCTAGCCCCAAGCCTGAAGACTCCAGCCTCCTGCCTAGCCCCAAGCCTGAAGACTCCAGCCTCCTGCCTAGCCCCAAGCCTGAAGACTCCAGCCTCCTGCCTAGCCCCAAGCCTGAAGACTCCAGCCTCCTGCCTAGCCCCAAGCCTGAAGACTCCAGACTCCTGCCTAGCCCCAAGCCTGAAGACTCCAGACTCCTGCCTAGCCCCAAGCCTGAAGACTCCAGCCTCCTGCCTAGCCCCAAGCCTGAAGACTCCAGACTCCTGCCTAGCCCCAAGCCTGAAGACTCCAGCCTCCTGCCTAGCCCCAAGCCTGAAGACTCCAGCCTCCTGCCTAGCCCCAAGCCTGAAGACTCCAGCCTCCTGCCTAGCCCCAAGCCTGAAGACTCCAGCCTCCTGCCTAGCCCCAAGCCTGAAGACTCCAGCCTCCTGCCTAGCCCCAAGCCTGAAGACTCCAGCCTCCTGCCTAGCCCCAAGCCTGAAGACTCCAGACTCCTGCCTAGCCCCAAGCCTGAAGACTCCAGACTCCTGCCTAGCCCCAAGCCTGAAGACTCCAGCCTCCTGCCTAGCCCCAAGCCTGAAGACTCCAGCCTCCTGCCTAGCCCCAAGCCTGAAGACTCCAGCCTCCTGCCTAGCCCCAAGCCTGAAGACTCCAGCCTCCTGCCTAGCCCCAAGCCTGAAGACTCCAGCCTCCTGCCTAGCCCCAAGCCTGAAGACTCCAGCCTCCTGCCTAGCCCCAAGCCTGAAGACTCCAGCCTCCTGCCTAGCCCCAAGCCTGAAGACTCCAGCCTCCTGCCTAGCCCCAAGCCTGAAGACTCCAGCCTCCTGCCTAGCCCCAAGCCTGAAGACTCCAGCCTCCTGCCTAGCCCCAAGCCTGAAGACTCCAGCCTCCTGCCTAGCCCCAAGCCTGAAGACTCCAGCCTCCTGCCTAGCCCCAAGCCTGAAGACTCCAGCCTCCTGCCTAGCCCCAAGCCTGAAGACTCCAGCCTCCTGCCTAGCCCCAAGCCTGAAGACTCCAGCCTCCTGCCTAGCCCCAAGCCTGAAGACTCCAGCCTCCTGCCTAGCCCCAAGCCTGAAGACTCCAGCCTCCTGCCTAGCCCCAAGCCTGAAGACTCCAGCCTCCTGCCTAGCCCCAAGCCTGAAGACTCCAGCCTCCTGCCTAGCCCCAAGCCTGAAGACTCCAGCCTCCTGCCTAGCCCCAAGCCTGAAGACTCCAGCCTCCTGCCTAGCCCCAAGCCTGAAGACTCCAGCCTCCTGCCTAGCCCCAAGCCTGAAGACTCCAGCCTCCTGCCTAGCCCCAAGCCTGAAGACTCCAGCCTCCTGCCAAGCCTCACCTCAAGCCTGAAGACTCCTGACTCCTGCCAAGCCTCACCTCAAGCCTGAAGACTCTAGCCTCCTGCCAAGCCTCACCTCAAGCCTGAAGACTCTAGCCTCCTGCCAAGCCTCACCTCAAGCCTGAAGACTCTAGCCTCCTGCCAAGCCTCACCTCAAGCCTGAAGACTCTAGCCTCCTGCCAAGCCTCACCTCAAGCCTGAAGACTCTAGCCTCCTGCCAAGCCTCACCTCAAGCCTGAAGACTCTAGCCTCCTGCCAAGCCTCACCTCAAGCCTGAAGACTCTATCCTCCTGCCAAGCCTCACCTCAAGCCTGAAGACTCTAGCCTCCTGCCAAGCCTCACCTCAAGCCTGAAGACTCTAGCCTCCTGCCAAGCCTCACCTCAAGCCTGAAGACTCTAGCCTCCTGCCAAGCCTCACATCAAGCCTGAAGACTCTAGCCTCCTGCCAAGCCTCACCTCAAGCCTGAAGACTCTAGCCTCCTGCCAAGCCTCACCTCAAGCCTGAAGACTCTAGCCTCCTGCCAAGCCTCACCTCAAGCCTGAAGACTCTAGCCTCCTGCCAAGCCTCACCTCAAGCCTGAAGACTCTAGCCTCCTGCCAAGCCTCACCTCAAGCCTGAAGACTCTAGCCTCCTGCCAAGCCTCACCTCAAGCCTGAAGACTCTAGCCTCCTGCCAAGCCTCACCTCAAGCCTGAAGACTCTAGCCTCCTGCCAAGCCTCACCTCAAGCCTGAAGACTCTAGCCTCCTGCCAAGCCTCACCTCAAGCCTGAAGACTCTAGCCTCCTGCCAAGCCTCACCTCAAGCCTGAAGACTCTAGCCTCCTGCCAAGCCTCACCTCAAGCCTGAAGACTCTAGCCTCCTGCCAAGCCTCACCTCAAGCCTGAAGACTCTAGCCTCCTGCCAAGCCTCACCTCAAGCCTGAAGACTCTAGCCTCCTGCCAAGCCTCACCTCAAGCCTGAAGACTCCAGCCTCGTCCTGCCTGCCTGCCAAGCCTCGTCCTTGCCTAGTTCTGGGGTCCAAGCCAGAGGCAAGACCCAGGTACTGGGTCCTTGTCCAGTCTCTGGCTCGGAGTCCAAGCCCGGGCTCCTAGCTCTCTTGTCCAGTCCTGTTCCAGGTTCCCAGTTTTCGTGTCAATGTCCTTGCTTTCACCCTGTATCCTAGTCTTGTCAGTGTTTGTGTCTTGCACTTGGGTCTGTTCCCAGCCACCGCCTTATGACATCTCCAAATCTCAATTTAGGTTCAAGTGCAGCCTCTTGAACCTTGTCCTTGCAAGTCAAACCAGGCCTGGGTCTGGCAAACCTTCTCCAGGCTCCCTCTCACTCACCTAATAATAAAAAAAACAGTGAGGGGTGAGAGGGAGAGCAGCAGAAAGTGAAGGAAGTGGGGAGGGAAATGGAGAGGGGAGAAAGGGAGAGCGCAGGCCTTTCCCTTTTTGAGGCATTGTTCCTTGAAGGTGTCCTGGATGCTGGGGAGGCTCATGACCTTCATGGAGCCGGCTGAGTTTGTAACTTTCTGCAGTTTCTTTCGATCCTGTGCAGTGGCCCCTCTGTACCAGACGGCGATGCAGCCAGTCAGAATGCTCCCCAAGGTACATCTGTAGAAATTTTGCAAGTGTTTTTGGTAACATACCAAATCTCCTCAAACTCTGAATGAAATGTGGTCGCTGTCGTGCCTTCTCTGTAGCTGCATGGATATGCTGGGCCCAGGATAGATCTCCGGGATGAAAGAGGGAAAGAGGGAAGAAAGAGATGGCAAGAGGGGACTGAGAGAGGGAGAAGACAAAGCAGAGAGAGAGAGAAGGAGGGAGAGTTGCAATATGAAGAGATACAGGAAGAAATATGGAGAGAGGGAAGGAGAGGAGAAATAGAGAGGGAGGGAGATGCATGGAGAGAGAAGGAGAGTAGAGAGATATAGAGGGAGGGACATGGATTGAGGGAAGGAGAGAAAGGAGAAATATGGAGAGAGGGAAGGAGGGAGAAAAATATGGAGACTGAAGGATGGAGAGGAGAAATATGAAGAGATGTAGGAAGAAATTGGGAGAGGGAATGCAGGAGAGATGGAGAGGGAAGGAGAGAAGTATGGAGCGAGGGAAAGAGAAAGGGAGGAAAGAGTGAAGGAAGGAGGGAGAAAAGAAATATGGAGCGAGAGAAGGAGGGAGGTGAGAAATATGGAGAGGAGAATTATGCAGGGTAGAACACTGAGCTGGGAATGTGGACCACAGATGCACTGACGTATCCCAGTTGCAGACAGATTAGAATCCAGTCCGTGCACTGAACATGGGAACCGGGAGAGGAGCCGGTGGTGAAGAATCGTGCACACGCCCCCCACCCTCCTCCCCTAGGACAGGATTAATCTGCTGCCGAGCCGTATTCCCAGGCGGCGGGCGGATTATAAGAGTGGGATTAATGGAGGGGGTGGGCTGGCCATCCCTGGAGCAGGGACGGAGACAAGACATCAATATACGTAGGATGTGCAAGTTAACGCTCGAGGCTCGAGCGAGAGATCCGTCTCCCCACATCGAAATTCAGGAAGGTTCTTACAGACATGTTCCAGTCAAGGAGGGAGAGCGGTGAGTGTGTGTGGGGTGGGAGGGGTGGTCTGTTAAAGGAGGATGATGGGGGGGGGGGGGATGGGGAGGGAAAAGGATCAGCTGGATAGCGTAGGGTAGGTCCTCTCTCCTCTTTCATTTCTTCCCATTATCACCTCCCCTTCCCTCCCCTCTGCTTCTCCCACCTCCCTTTTCTCGCCTCCTCCTTCCCTCTGTAAACCCCACACCCACCATCGCCAACTCCCCTTACTCTCCGAATCACGCTGCCCCTCACCCCACACACTCCCCTCCCCTCCTCCCTCACCTTCCCCTCTCTTCCCTCCCCTTCTTCACACCCTCAACTCCGCATCTTGCCCCTCCAAATTCGGTTCCCCCATCCTCTGCCCTCTCTCCTCCCCTGCCACTCCTCCCATCCCTTTCTCCTTCTGTAACACCCCTACCTCTCCTCCCCTCCAACCCTGCTGCCCCACACCCTCTCCCCTCCCTCTCCGTCCTCCCCCATCACTCTTCACCTCCCACCTTCCGTCTCTTGCCGGTACCTCCTCACCTCCAACTTTGCTGCTGTCTCCCCTCTCCTCACCTCCAGTCCTCCCTCTGTCCTCCCCTCCAACTCTTATTCCGTCTCCCCTCTTCCCCCCCTCCACAAGAATGATCCTCGGGGTGGAAGGGTTAACGTGTGAGGAGTGTTTGATGGCTCAGGCCCCTCAGGCCCTGTACTCACTGGAGTTTAGAAAGATGAGAGTCAGGATCTCATTGAAACCCATCCAATGTTTGAAAGGCCTAAACAGAGTGGATGTGGAGAGGGTATTTCCCATGGCGGGGGAGAGGTGGTTCAAGAGCAGAAGGAACAGCCTCAAAAATTGAGGGATGTTCATTTAGAACAGAGATGAGGAGGCATTTCTTTAGCCAGTGGGTGGTGAATCTGTGGAATTCATTGCCACGGACGGCTGTGGAGGCCAAGTGTTTGGGTGTCAAAGGTCACGGGGAGAAGGCAGGAGAATGGGTTGAGAGGGATGATAAATCAGCCATGATGTGATGGTGGAGCAGACTCGATGGGGCCGAATGGCCTAATTCTGCCCCTGTGTCTTCTGGTCTCTGCCTCCTCTCTCTCTCCCCCCAACGCCACACCCACTCCTCAGCCTTCACCCTCTGCCCCTCCCCGTGCCTCCCCCAGAGACGCTGTGGGACTAGGGAGGGGCCTCCTTGGCCGCCAAGTTCCCTTGAGCCGGATCAAGCAGCCGGAATTAGCCAGAATTAGCCGGGGGATTGGGAAAGGTGATTCCTGCAGACCAGGGTCTCTCCGGCCAGGATCCAGTCTCAGGCTGGACTCGAGCAACGGGCCTCAGTGGGCAGAGGTGAACCTGGACCCTTAAGGCATTCCGAGGGTCCCCAGTGGGATCGCCAAGCGGAGCACAGGAGTGATCCCACAGATCACAGGCAGAAAGGTGAGTTCAGGGTGGGGTGGGGGCAGCTTCATAGCGGAGTTAAAGACAGAGCGGGAAATGGATCTGGGCTGGAGGGAGCCACACAGACCGGGAGTGGTCTGAGGGAGGTAAGGGGTCAAGGAGATGGGGATGGGTGCAGGGGAGGGAGGGGGTCACGGAGATGGGAATAGGTGCAGGGGAGGAAGGGGGATCATAGAGATAGGGACGGGTGCAGGGGAAGGAGGGGGTCACGGAGATGGGAATAGGTGCAGGGGAGGAAGGGGGGATCATAGAGATAGGGACGGGTGCAGGGGAAGGAGGGGGTCACGGAGATGGGGAGGGGTGTAGGGGAAGGAAGGGATCAAGGAGATGGGGACGAGTGCAGGGGAGGGCAAGGGGTCATGGAGATGGGGGGTGCAGGAGAAGGAGGGGGTCACGGAGATGGAAGGGGTGTAGTGTAGGGAGGGGGCTCACAGAGATGGGGAGGGAGGAGGTCATGGACACAAGGAGAGGTGCAGGGGAGCGCGGGGCTCACAGAGATGAGGACAGATGCCAGTGGGGTCACTAACCACACCCTCTCCCCTCCCCACAGGCGATCAGTCCCCCAGCCCTTCCCAGGACCCCGTGGACTCCCCCGACCCCAGCGAGGGATCCCCGTGCGATTGGCCCCTGGAAGCCGAGATGTCGGACCCTCACGGATCACCGGGCAGCACCCGCGGCCGGCCCACCGGAGGCGCCTCCAACACGGTCGGAGCAAGTCGCAGGGGGGCTCCACAGGGAACCGAGCCCCCCGCGCCCTCTACTGCCTCACCCTGAACAACCCGATCCGGAGAGCCTGCATCAGCCTTGTCGAGTGGAAGAATCCTTCAGCACCACTGCGGGACCATCCCGTCACACACTCCCAGGGTCAGACACACCGTCCCATCACACACTCCCAGGGTCAGACAGAGTGAAACCCCCTCCACACCGTCCCATCACACACTCCCGGGGTCAGACACAGAGTGAAGCTCCCTCCACACCGTCCCATCACACACTCCCAGGATCAGACAGAGTGAAACCCCCTCCACACCGTCCCATCACACACTCCCAGGGTCAGACACACCGTCCCATCACACACTCCCAGGGTCAGACACAGAGTGAAGCTCCCTCCACACCATCCCAACACACACTCCCGGGGTCAGACACAGAGTGAAGCTCCCTCCACACCGTCCCATCACACACAGCAGGGTCAGACACACCGTCCCGTCACACCGTCCCGTCACACACTCCCAGGGTCAGATACACCGTCCCATCACACACTCCCAGGGTCAGATACACCGTCCCATCACACACTCCCAGGGTCAGACACACCGTCCCATCACACACTCCCAGGGTCAGACACAGAGTGAAGCTCCCTCCACACCATCCCAACACACACTCCCGGGGTCAGACACAGAGTGAAGCTCCCTCCACACCGTCCCATCACACACAGCCAGGGTCAGACACACCGTCCCGTCACACCGTCCCGTCACACACTCCCAGGGTCAGATACACCGTCCCATCACACACTCCCAGGGTCAGATACACCGTCCCATCACACACTCTCGGGTTGAGACACAGAGTGAAACTCCCTCCACACCGTACCATCATATACTCCTGGGGGTCAGACAAGGGAAGACTTTAGCTGTGTGTGTGTGTGTGTGCGTGCGTGTGTGTGTGTGTTTCAGAATCCCTCCCCTTTGTTCTCCGTCTGCCTTTGCTTTTCCTTGACCGACCCACAGACCTTTCGACATCCTCATCCTTTTGACTATTTTCGCTAACTGTGTGGCCCTCGCTGTGCACATCCCCTTCCCCGAGGACGACTCCAACAATGTCAACCACACCCTGGTGAGTGCACGCACCTGACCTTTAACCCTACTCTCATCCCCCACTCGACCCCTAACCCCATGGTGAACCCAGGACCCCCAACCCTTCATGAACCCACGCAACTCCCCAATCCCACAGTCAACCCACATGACTCCTGATCCCTGAGTTGACCCCCTAATCCTGTGGTGACCCCTCATGACCCCCTACCCTGATGATTAATCTACACAAGCCCAACCCCAAGGTCAAGCTACACTTGACTCTTCCTCCATGGTGAACCCACATGACCCCTAGCCCCTTGTGAATCCACATGACCCCTAACCCCATGGTTAACCTACACTTAACCCCTAATCCTCCTGGCCACCCTTCTTTTGAACCTTGATTGGTATTGGTTAATTATTGTCACATGTACTGAGACACAGTGAAAATCTTGCCTTGCTCTCTGTTCATACCGATCTGATCATTGCACAGAGCATTGAGGTAGAACAAGGTAAAGCAATAACAGAATTCAAAATAAAGTGTCACAGTCACAAAGAAAGTGCAGAGCAGGTAAATGTAAGGTGCAAGATCGTGACAAGGGGGATTATGAGGGCAAGAATCCATTTTAATGTTCAGGAGGACCATTTAACAGTGGGGTAGAAGCTGTCCCTGAGCCTGGTGGGACGAGCTTTCAGGCTGTTGTATCTTCTGCCGGATGGGACGGGGGAGAAGAGGGAATGTCCAGGGTGGGTGGGGTCTTTGATTCTGTTGGCTGCTTTACCGAGACAGAGGGAAATGTAGACGGAGTCCATGGAGGGGAGGCTGGTTTCTGTGATGTGCTGAGCCGTGTCCACAACTCTCTGCGGTTTCTTGCGATCTCAGGCAGAGCGGTTACTGTGCTGAGACGTGATGTATCTGGATAGGATGCTTTCCGTGGTGCATCAATAAAAATCGCTAAAGGTCGATGGGGACATGCCAAATTTCGTTAACCTTTAGCAGAGGCGTCGGCAAGCTTTCTAGCCCATGATGTGTATGTGGTTGGGCCGAGGCAGGCTTCCTTGTGATTTCCACCAAGGACCTTGAGGCTCTCCACCCTCTCGAGCTCAGTACCATTGATGTAGACAGGAGCGGCTGGGGCTCCTCAGCTACACCCTCCACCCCACGTGTACCCTGTCCTTGACCCTTCACCCCGTTCAGGTCTCCTGGCTCCATCCTGGCCGCCTCCCCCACACCACGATGCTGTCTCCTCACCACCGCTCCAACAGCGTGGTGCTCCCTCCTCACCTCCCCTCCCACACCACAGTGTTCCCTCACTCCCTCACTACCCATCCCATGGCAGAGCTCCCTCACGTCACCTTTGACAGGTCGCCCTCCTTACAACCCCTCCCACAGCACGGGGATCCCTCCCCACTCCTCCCACAGCTCGGGACTTCATCACTACCCCTCCATGGCACGGGCATCCATCACTACCCCCCCAAGGTACGGGGCTCCATCACTACCCCTCCACAGTACAGAGCCCCCTCCTCACCCCTCCACGGTACGGGGCTCCCTCCCACAGTATGACACTTTCTCCCCTCCCCTCCCGCAGTGCAGAGCTCCCTCACCACCCATCCTGCAGTGTGAGGCTCACTCCTCATCCCTCCCACAGTGTGAGGCTCCCTCACCGCCCCTCCCACAGTGTGGGGCTCCCTCACTATCCCTCCCACAGTGTGAGGCTCCCTCACTATCCCTCCCACAGTGTGGGGCTCCCTCATCATCCCTTCCACAGTGTGAGATTCCCTCATGATCCCTCCCACAGTGTGAGGTTCCCTCACCGCCCCTCCCACAGTGCGGGCTCCCCCACCATACTTCCCACAGTGTGACACTTCCTCCCCTCCCACAGTGCAGAGCTGCCTCTTCATCCCTCCCACAGTGTGAGGCTCCCTCACCACCCCTCACACAGTATGGGCTCCCTCACCGCCCCTCCCACAGTGTGAGGCTCCCTCACTGCCCCTCCCATAGTGAGGCTCCCTCACCATCCCTCCCACAGTGTGAGACTCCCTCATGATCCCTCCCACAGTGTGAGGCTCCCTCACCACCCCTCCCATAATGTGAGGCTCCCTCACTGCTCCTCACACACTATGGGACTCCCTCATTTCTCCTCCCACTACACAGGGCTCCCTCACCGCCCCTCCCATAGTGTGAGGCTCCCTCACCGCCCCTCCCATAGTGTGATGCTCCCTCACCGCCCCTCCCATAGTGTGAGGCTCCCTCACCGCTCCTCACACACTATGGGACTCTGTCATTTCTCCTCCCACTACACAGGGCTCGCTCACCACCCCTCCCACAGTATGGGCTCCCTCACCACCCCTCCCACAGAGCAGAGCTCCCTCGCACAGCGTGGGGCTCCCTCTGTGATCCCCAGACACGCAATTCCGGGAGAGGGGAATTGACATTTCAGATGCTAAGTGGTTAAGCGGATTAACAAACAGTGCGGACAGTTGGAGATTAGCGGGGGCAGGGGGCAGCTCAGGAGGCTAGGACAACGTTGACCCAATTTCTGAAGACAATCCTTCCCCACTGTAATTAAATCCGCCTCTCAGCATCTGCACCGAGACCTTTTAACAGGGACGTCCTCTGGTTTCGGAAACGGTACTCAATGACGTCAGGGGTGTTGAGGAGAGAGCGCCACGCGGCGAGAGGGGCGGCGATAAGGGAACACTCTTTGACTCCTTCCTTTCGCCTCTCTCCAGGAGCAGGTGGAGTATATTTTCCTGATCGTGTTCACGGTGGAGACCTTCCTGAAGATCGTCGCCTATGGACTGGTCATGCACCCCACAGCCTACGTGAGGAACGGCTGGAACCTGCTGGATTTCGTCATTGTCATCGTCGGGTGAGGCATCTCCTGGAGGATTCAAACTTCCCGGTGGTTCCATTGCCCCAACGGTCCCTCCACCCCCACCTCCACACTGTTCCGGGTTGCCCTGGAATTCCCTCCTTTCCTCTCCACTTCCAGCTGTGGGAATGTTTCTACATCGGAAAAGAGGGGGTAGCAGGAGAGAGAGGGGCTGAGTGGACTTCTAATTCTGCTTCTCCTCCCTCTCCGCACCCCCCACCTGCATCCCACTCCTCCTCCTCCCTCCCTTCCACCCCTTCCCCTCTCCTTCACCTCCGTACCCCTCGCCTCCCCCCTCTCTCCTCCCCTTCTCCCCTCCACTCCTCCCTCCCCTCCCCCCTTCCATCATCCCCTCCCTCTTCCTCTCCTCCCTTCCCCTCTCCTCCTCCCCTCACTCTTCCCCTCTCTCTTCCTTTCCTACCTCCTCCCCTCGTCTTGCCCTCCCGCCCCTTCTCCCCATTTCCCTCACTGCCTCCTCCCTTCCCCTCTCTCCTCCTCCTCTCTCTCCCCTCTCACCTCACAGGTTATTCAGCGTTGCCCTGGAGAAATTGACTCACACCCCAGGGCAGAGCCACCACATGGCGGGGAAGGCTGGAGGCTTCGACGTGAAGGCCCTGCGCGCGTTCCGGGTGCTGCGACCCCTCCGCCTGGTCTCGGGGGTCCCCAGTAAGTCTGCCCACTCTCTCCCACTCCTCCGTTAAAACTCTATCCAGAGTTCCTTGGCCTACATCACCCCCTCTACTCAATTCCCATGTGCCAAATCAGCCGCTCTGGTCCCCTTTAAATCTCACATTAAACTTGTGTTTTATCCTGGGGGATAAAGACTGTGACCTCATGATTTTATAAACCTCCATAAGGAGCAAGTGTTTTACAGAGAGGGTGGTGGTCGAGGCTGATACTTTAAGGACTTTTAAGAGACAATTATATAGGCACATGAATGTGAGGAAAATGGTGGAATATTGTGAAGGGCCACTTGATTACTAAATTAATTGGCTCGGTACAACATTGTGGGCTGAAGGGCTTTGTTCCTGTGTTTAACTCTCAGCCTCCTTCTCTCCAGTGAAAACAGTCCCAGCCTGTCCAGCCTCTCCTTATAACTCAATCCCTCCAGTCCCGGGAATATCCGGGTGAATCTTTCCTGCCCCCTCTCCAGCTTAATGACATCCTTCCCATAGCTGGGTGACCAGAACTGTTCACAATACTCCGAGTGTGGCCTCACCGACGTCTTGTACAGGTGTAACGGGACGTCCCAACTCCTGTACCCAGTGTCCCGTCCCATGAAGGCCAGCCTGGCAAACACTTCGTTCACCACAATGTCTAAATTTTTAGGGAACCATGTCCCTGGGTCTCTCTCTCTTCTACAGCTCTCACTATAAAGTCCTGCCATTCACTGTGTAAGTCCCATCCTGATTTAACTTCCCAATACACATGCTGGCCTTGGATAGGGTCCAGAGGAGGTTCACAGGAGTGATCCTGGGAATGAGAGGGTTACACAGTGCATTGAGGTAGAACAAGGTAAAACAATAGGAGATTGATTGCAAGATAAAATCTAGAAGATTTGCAAGGACGCTGCTTGGATTGGAGAGCATACCTTATGAAAATAGGTTGAGTGAACTTCGCCTTTTCTCCTTTGAGTAACGGAGGATGAGGGGTGACCTGTTAGAGGTGTATAAGATGATGAGAAGTATTGATCATGTGGATAGCCAGAGGCTCTTTCCCAGGACTGAAATGGATAACACGAGGAGGCATAGTTTTAAGGTGCTTGGAAGTAGGTCCGGGGGGGATGTCAGTGGTAAGTTTTTCACACAGAGAGTGGTGGGTGTGTGGAATGCACTGCCGGCGACAGTGGTAGAGGTGGACACAATAGGGTCTTTTAAGAGACTCTCAGATAGGTGCATGGAGTTTAGAAAAATCAAGGACGATGCGGTAGGAAAATTCTAGGCAGCTTCTCGAGTAGGCGACATGGTCAGCACAACATTGTGGGCCGAAGGGCCTGTAATGGGCTATAGGTTTTCTCTGTTCTATGTTCTAATAACAGAATGCCGAACAAGGTGTAACAGCTGCAGAGAAAGTGTGCTGCGGGCAGACAACAAGGTGCAAGGTCATAACGAGGGAGATTGCAAGGCCAGGAGTCCAACTAGTGAACGGTTCAATAGTCTGATAGTAGTGGGGTAGAAGCTGTCCTCGAGCCTGGTAGGACGCGCTTTCTGACTTTTGTATCCTCTGCCCAATGGGAGAGGGGAGACGAGAGAATGTCTGGGTGGGGGGGGCTTTGATTATTACGCAGACTCCTTTACTGAGGTAGGGGGGAGTGTAGATGGAGAAGAGGCTGTCACTGTGATAGGCTGGGCTGCGTCCTGGGCTTCGCTGGTAAATTGTACAGGTATTAACTCTCAGCAATAACGATCAGTTTGAACAACACTGATCTGTATTTGCTGACAAAACACCTTTATTAGCTCTCAACAACAAACACCTGAATTTACACAACTGAATACCTGTGCAAACACCTACTAGGCTTTCCTGACCTTCCATGAGCAGTCAAAGGAGAGGAGAGTTCATGTCCAGGAAAAGAAGTTTACACTGGCCAGGTGTCGCTCTTAAGGCTGGTATACCCTCCACAGTTCCGATGTGGAGCCATCACTTCTGCACTGGTTGGTCTCCCCAGAGTTGTCACTGCCCCACCCCCGATATCCTCCATTCTTAAACTCTCCTGATCAGATCAATCTGCTGTCTCACGATTCCATCGGCTCGGACTCATCTGCAAGAGTTTCCCAGAATCACATTCACGATCACCGATCTATAATCGCAAAATTCGTGGCTTTACGGCAGCGGTACAGTGCAATCACTGTTCCCTCGCGGCCACACAGTGGCTGAGGTGCCCCCACACACGTAGCCTTCATTGCCATGCAGCTGGAATTTTCTTCTTAATGTTGTATTAAAGAGCTGTGCAGGGTTCAGTCTGTGTAAAAATTTCCTCCGCAGAGGAACGGTTGATCTGCGCAGTTATACAAAAATTAGGGGGAACGTTGAGCACAATACATAAAAAAAAATGTAAAATCAACAATATATTTAAGGAGTTGGTGTAAGAGGGAGGGCATAAGACTTTTGGATCTTTGGGCTTTCTTCCAGGGAAGGTGGGACCTGCACAGAAGGGACAGTTTTCACCTGAACTGGAGGGGGACTAATATCCCAGTGGGAAGGTTTGTTAGTGCTGCACGGTGGGGTTTAAACTGGAATTGCAGGGGGATGGGAAGCAGAGTGCCAGAACAGTTAGTGGAGAGGTTGTGGAGGCAGATGTTGGGAAGATCTCAGACAAAGTCGGGAATCAAAAGGTTGAGCATGGTGCGACTAGTCTCCTGAGCTGTGTATATTCCAATGCAGGAAGTATCGTAGGAAAGGCAGATGAGCTCAGGGTTTGCATCAACACCTGGAATTATGACGTTGTAGCCATTACTGAGACTTGGTTTACAGGAGGGGCAGGACTGGCAGCTCAGTACCCTGGGGTTCAGTTGTTTTAGACATGACAGAGTGGGACGGATTAAAGGAGGAGGGGTGGTGTTATTAGTCAGAGAAAATGTCACAGCAGGGCTCTGTCAGGACAGACTGGAGAACTCAACTTGTGAAGTGTTATGGGTGGAACTGAGAAATAAGAAAGGTATGACCACGTTAATGGGGCCATAATTACAGAGCACGCAACAAATCCTAGGGATTTAGAGGAATACATTTGTAAAGAGATTGCAGATTGTTGTAGGAAAGATAAGATTGTCATAGTGGGTGATTTTTAACTTTCCACATATTGACTGGGACTCTCATACTGTAAAAGGACTAGACGGGATAGAGTTTATCAAATGTGTTCAGGAAGCTTTCCTTCATCAGTTCATAGAAGTCCCAACAAGAGAGTGTGTGATATTTCATCTGCCATTAGGGAATGAGACAGGGCAGGTGACAGATGTTTGTGTAGGGGAACATGTTGCATCCAGTGATCACAGTGTCATTAGTTTCAAAGTAAATATGCAAAGAGACAGGTCTGGTCTGTGGGTCAAGATTCTAAAGTGGAGAAAGGCCAATTTCGATGTACCAGAAATAGTCTGGTAAGTGTGGATTGTGTCAGGATGGTTTCTGGCAAAGGCATCCTTGGAAGGACCCCCACTACCTAGGACATGCCCTCTTCACACTGTTACCATGGGGAAGGAGGTACAGAGAGGTGAAGACACACACTCAGCAATTCAGAAACAGCTTCTTCCCCTTTGCCATCTGATTTCTAAACAAACATTGAACCCATGAACACTAACTCACCACTTTTTTTCCTTGTTATTTTGCACTTAGTCCCCTCCTACACTTACACACTTAGTCCAGCGGTCGTGGAGCAAACGGATCCTTCTTTGTAGAAGTCGGCGTCTTGGACCTCCAGATGGTCCACAGCAGGGGTGATTGATAAGTTTGTGGCCTAAAGTAGAAGGAGATGAGTTATACAGCTTTCGTTATATGCACATGCAGTTCAACTCTTTGAGTGATTATGCAGGAAGTTTGAAGTTAATAAGTCATATGATCTGGTTAGCAGAACGGTAATCCATGTTGGAGCCAAAGCAGATGGGGGAGATCTTCAATGCATTCTTTGCATCTGTATTTACTCAGGAGACAGATACAGAGTCTATAGAAGTGAAGCAAAGTAACATCAACTTTATGGATGCCATACAGATTACAGAGGAGGCTACACTGAGGCAAATCAGGGTGGATAAACCCCCAGGCCTGATGAGGTGTTCCCTCAGATTCTAAGGGAGCAAATGCAGAAATTGCTGGGGCCCTCACAGAGATATTTAAAACATCCTTAGCAACAGGAGAGGTACCAGTAGATTGAAGGATAACCAGTGTTGTTCGGCTGTTTAAAAAAGGCTCTAAACAGAAACCAGTAAGTTATAGTCCAATGAGTCCAACACTCATTGTGGAAAAGTTATTGGAAGATATTCTAATGGATCAAATATACAAGTAGACATGGACTGATTAAGGATAGTCTGCATGGCTTTGTGCATGGTAGATCATGTCTAACCAATCTTACAGAGATTTTCAAGGAAGTTACCAGGAAAGTGGATGAAGGCAAGGGAGTGGATGTTGTGTGCATGGACTAAAGTAAGGCATTTGACAAGGTCCCACATGTGAGGCTGGTCAAGAAGGTTCAATCACTCAGCATTCAGGATGAGGTAATAAATTGGATTAGACATTGGCTTTGTGGGAGAAGCCAGAGAGTGGTAGTAGATGTTTGCCCCTCTGAATGGAGGCCTGTGATAGGCGGTGTGCCGCAGGGATCAGTGCTGGGTCCTTTGTTATTCACCATCTATATCAATGATCTGGATGATAATGTAGCTAACTGGATCAGCAGATTTGGAAATAGCACCAAGATTGGGGGTGCAGTGGAGAGTGAGGAAGTCTATCATGGTTTAGATTAGATTAGATTAGATCAGGTTATGAGGACACTCAGTCCTCATTTATAGTCATTTAGAAATGCATGCATTAAAAAATGATACAATGTTCCTCCAGAATGATATCACAAAAAAAACAGGGCAAACCAAGACTAAAACTGACAAAACCACGTACAGTAATTATAACATATAGTTACAACAATGCAAAGCAATACCGTAATTTGATAAAGAGCAAATCATGGGCACGGTTAAAAAAAAGTCTCAATGTCCTGATCGACTCACCATCTCACGCAGGTGGCAGAAGGGGGAAACTCTCCCTGCCATGAACCTCCAAGCACCGACAACTTGCTGATGCATTGGAAGCACCCAACCGCAGCGGACTCTGAGTCTGTCCGAAAACTTCGAGCCTCCGACCAGCCCCTCCGACACAGCCTCTCCAAGCATCATCCTCTGCTGAGCGCTTCGACCCCGCCCCGGCCGCCGAGCAACAAGCAAAGCCGAGGACTCGGGGCCTTCCCCTCTGGAGATTCTGGACCACACAGTAGCAGCAGTGAAGCAGGCATTTCAGAAGTTTCACCAGATGTTCCTCCATGCTCTCACGTCCGTCTCCATCAAATCAGGATTGTGCACGGCACCTTACTTGACAAATAACAGGCATCACCACTGGAGTGGCTGCTGCGAGCTACGTCACGCCGCCATCTTCTCCTCTTGCTGAGGGATCTGCGTCGGCTGGGAAAGCTAGCTGAAAAATAGCAAAGAGAATCTAACGTAGACAAGTACAATGTTTTGCCAACCAGGGTAGCTCTTACACAGTGACATGGAGGGCGCTGAGGAGTGTGGTAGAGCAAAGCAATCTGGGAATACAGGTCCATAATATGTTGAAAGTGGTGTCACAGGTAGATAGGTTGTAAAGAAAGCTTTTGGCACATTGACCTTCATAAGTCATTGCATTGAGTACAGGAGATGAGATGTTATGTTGAAATAGTATAAAACGTTGGTGAGGCCTAATTTGGAGTAGTGTGTGCAGATTTGGTCACCTTCCTACAGGAAAGATGTAAACAAGGTTGAAAGAGTGAAGGGAAAATCTACAAGGATGTTGCCGGGATGCAGGACCTGAATTATAAGGGTGGAGGGGGAGCAAAGGGGAGGAGGGGGAAGGATTGAGGTGAAGAGAAAATTGAATAGGTTAGGACTGATTCTTTAAAACATAGCAGGTTGAGAGGAGATTTGATAGAGATATTCAAAATTATGAGGGGTATAGATAGGGAAATACAAGCAGGCCTTTTCCATGGAGATTGGGTGAGACTACATCAAGAGGTCATGGGTTAAGGGTGAAAGGTTTAAGGGGAACGTGAGGGGAAACTTCTTCACTCAGAGGGTCATGAGAGAGTGGAACGAGCTGCCAGCACAAGTGGTGCGTGTGAGCTTGATTTCGATGTTTAAGAGAAGTGCCAGGCCGGTATGGTGCCTGGGGTTCTGACCACTCCGCGCTGTCCCCCAGGTCTGCAGATCGTACTGAACTCCATCATGAAGGCAATGGTGCCCCTGCTCCACATCGCACTGCTGGTGCTCTTCGTCATCATCATCTACGCCATCATCGGCCTCGAGCTCTTCATCGGCAGGCTCCACAAGACCTGCTACTACATTGGACAGGGTGAGTGGGGGCGAGTCTGGCAGCGAGGGGGAGAGGCAAAGGGTGGAGGTGGGGAGGACTGAGGCAAAGGTGAAGGCTGCACAATACGTGTTACTACACCAGAAGAGGAGGAGCGGGGATGACGAGGAGAGAGAGGTGGGAGGGGAAGGAAAGAAAGTTGGAGGGGGAGAGAGCAACGGGCAGAGGTGCTGTGAGGAGAGAGTGAGGCAGGAGGGGAGGGGCAGCGAGAACGTAGGAGTGGGGAAGGAGGAAGAGGACCGTGTGGAGGGGAGGGGGAAGGAGAGGGAGGGAGGGGAAGGGGGAAGGAGAGGGAGGGAGTGTTGTTGCGGGGATGGGTGGAGGGGATAGTGAGAGGGGTGCAGGGAGAGAGGGAAGGGAGGCAGTAAGGAAGGAGGGGGCGGAGGGGCAGTGAGGGACCACTGGACGAGAGGCTTTCAGGATGGAGAGGAGAGGAGGAGCGGAAATCCTTTACTCCCAGAGATGGTGGCTGGACGACTCCTGAGCCCTGACCCTGTTTTCCACCCCACCCCCCACCGCCTCTCCGAAAGATATCCTGGCAGAGGAGGAACCGCTGCCCTGCGCCTTCTCCGGTAACGGGAGGCAGTGCACGGTGAACGGGACGGAGTGCCGGGGCCGCTGGGAGGGTCCCAACGGCGGCATCACCAACTTCGACAACTTCTTCTTCGCCATGCTGACCGTCTTCCAGTGTATCACCATGGAGGGGTGGACCGACGTCTTGTACTGGGTGAGAGTGAGACCTCCTCCCCTCCCCATCCTCCCTTCTCCCCTCTCCATCCTCCCATCCCTACCCCATCCTTCATCCCTCCCTCCCCTCCATACCCCCCTACACCCCTCCATCCCTCACTCTCCTCCCTCCAGTGTATCACCATGGAGGGGTGGACCGACGTCCTGTACTGAGTGAGAGTGAGACCCCCTCCCCATCCTCCATCCTCCCCTCCCCATCCTCCATCCTCCCGTCCCTACCCCATCGTCCATCCTCCCGTCCCTACCCCATCCTCCATCCCTCCCTCCCCTCCATCCTTCCCTTCACCCCTCCATCCCTCACTCCCCTCCCTCCAGTGTATCACCATGGAGGGGTGGACTGACGTCCTGTACTGGGTGAGAGTGAGACCCCTCCCCTCCCCATCCTCCCCTCCCTACCCCCCTCCATCCCCTCCCTCCAGTGTATCACCATGGAGGGGTGGACCGACGTCCTGTACTGGGTGAGAGTGAGACCCCTCCCCTCCCCATCCTCCATCCTCCCGTCCCTACCCCATCCTCCATCCCTCCCTCCTCTCCATCCCTCCCTACACCCTTCCATCCCTCACTCCCCTCCCTCCAGTGTATCACCATGGAGGGGTGGACCAACGTCCTGTACTGGGTGAGAGTGAGACCCCCTCCCCATCCTCCATCCTCCCCATCCTCCATCCTCTCTCTTCCCCATCCTCCATCCTCTCTCCTCCCCTCCATACCCCCCTACACCCCTCCATCCCTCACTCCCCTCCTTCCAGTGTATCACCATGGAGGGGTGGACCGATGTCCTGTACTGGGTGAGAGTGAGACCCCCTACCCATCCTCCATCCTCCCCTCCCCATCCTCCATCCTCCCGTCCCTACCCCATCGTCCATCCTCCCGTCCCTACCCCATCCTCCATCCCTCCCTCCCCTCCATCCCTCCCTTCACCCCTCCATCCCTCACTCCCCTCCCTCCAGTGTATCACCATGGAGGGGTGGACTGACGTCCTGTACTGGGTGAGAGTGAGACCCCTCCCCTCCCCATCCTCCCCTCCCTACCCCCCTCCATCCCCTCCCTCCAGTGTATCACCATGGAGGGGTGGACCGACGTTCTGTACTGGGTGAGAGTGAGACCCCTCCCCTCCCCATCCTCCATCCTCCCGTCCCTACCCCATCCTCCATCCCTCCCTCCTCTCCATATCCCCCTACACCCCTCCATCCCTCACTCTCCTCCCTCCAGTGTATCACCATGGAGGGGTGGACCGACATCCTGTACTGGGTGAGAGTGAGACCCCCTCCCCATCCTCCATCCTCTCTCCTCCCCATCCTCCATCCTCCCCTCCCTACCCCATCCTCCATCCCTCCCTCCCCTCCATCCCTCCCTACACCCTTCCATCCCTCACTCCCCTCCCTCCAGTGTATCACCATGGAGGGGTGGACCAACGTCCTGTACTGGGTGAGAGTGAGACCCCCTCCCCATCCTCCATCCTCCCCATCCTCCATCCTCCCCATCCTCCATCCTCCCCATCCTCCATCCTCTCTCCTTCCCATCCTCCATCCTCTCTCCTCCCCTCCATACCCCCCTACACCCCTCCATCCCTCACTCCCCTCCTTCCAGTGTATCACCATGGAGGGGTGGACCGATGTCCTGTACTGGGTGAGAGTGAGACCCCCTACCCATTGCACCCCTCCATCCTTCACTCCCCTCCATGGAGAGGTGGAGCAACATCCTGTACTGGGTGAGGATCACTCTCCCTCCTCTCGCTCCACTCTATTCCTCTCTTGGCTTCTCCGGCTTCCTCAACATTTGCTTCTCTCCCTGTCCATCCATCACTCCCTCCCTCTTCTCCCCTCCCCTTCCCTCCCTCCTGACGCTCTCTTCCTTCCTACCTTCCCCTGCCTCCCCGCAACCCTGCCCTCCCTTCCTGCAACCCCTCACTCTTTCCCTCGTGGCCTTTCGCTGCCCCCCACACTACAGGGTAAAGGGAGGGTTTCCCATCTCTCATCCCTCACCAGGTCCCATCTCTCACTGGGGAGGAGTGAGGAGGAAGAGAGGGTGGGAGGGTGAGGGAAGATGAGAGAGAGAGGGGGGGAGGTGGCGAGAGAGTGAGAGGGGAAAGAGGGAGGGGAAGAGACAGGAAGGGAGAGTGAGAGAAGGGAGATAGAGGGTGAGGGAAAGAGAAGGGGAGGGGAGAGAGGGAGGAAGGAGAGAGACAGATAGTAATTTGTAATAAATATTATATACAACAGGACAGTCAATATAACATAGAAATACAGTTGTGTCAGTGTGAATTAATCAGTCTAATGGCCTGGTGGAAGAAGCTGTCCCGGAGCCTGTTGGTCCTGGCTTTTATGCTGCGGTACCGTTTCCCGGATGGTAGCAGCTGGAACAGTTTGTGTTTGGGGTGACTCAGGTCTCCAATGATCCTTCAGGCCCTTTTTACACACCTGTCTTTATAAAAGTCCAGAACCATGGGAAGTTCACAACTACAGATGCGCTGGGCTGTCCGCACCACTCTCTGCAGAGTCTTGCGATTGAGGGAGGTACAGTTCCCATACCAGGCAGTGATGCAGTCAGTCAGGATGCTCTCAATCATACCCCTATAGAAAGTTCTGAGGGGGAAAAGAGAGGGAGGAGGGAAATTGAGGGGGCAAAGGACAGAGAGGGGTGATAGTGAAGACAGAGAGGGAGGGAGAAGGAGAGAAAAGAGAGGGAACGGGAGGGAAGGCGCGTGAGAGAGATAGGAAGGGAGGCAGAGATGGGGAGGGAGTACTCTAACTCACATCTCATTCATGCCTAGACAGCTCCCTCCGTCTTTCTGTTATCTCCTCCCCATTTCTTCTACTCTCCCTCTCTCTGCTACCCATCTTTCTCTCATTCCCTTCCTCCCCTGTCTCCTCTCTCCATCTCTCCCCATGTCTCCCTCTCTCTTTTCCCCTCTACCTCCCCTCTCTTTTTCTGTCTATCCCCTCTCACACTCTCTTCCCTTCTTTCTCTCCCCCCCATTCCCCTCTCTTTCTCTCACCCTTCCTCTCTCCCCCTACCCTGCCTCGCCCCTCAGACACAAGATGCCATGGGTTACGAGCTACCCTGGGTTTATTTCGTCAGCCTCGTCATCTTCGGCTCGTTTTTCGTCCTCAACCTGGTGCTGGGAGTGTTGAGTGGGTGAGTATCCTCTCAGGTTCCTCCCTTACACTCCCTCCCAATACTGCACCCCCCTCCCTCTCGGGACCCTCCCCTTACACCCCGCTCAGGTACTGCAGCCAATCCCCCTGCCCATCTCTGTCCCCTTTCCTTCCCCCTCTCCTCCAACATCGGTCTATTGCCTCCTCCCTTGCCCCTTCACCTTCCTACCCCCTTCCCACTTCCCGCACCCAGTTTACCCCTCTCTCCCCATCTCTCCCCCTCTGTCTCACCCTTTGTCCCTCTCTTCCCCCCTTTCATTTCTCTCCCTCCATCCCTCCCTCTCTCCACCTGTCCCATCTCTCTCCCCCTCTCTCCTCGACTAATCCTGATCCCTCCCTCACCTCTCCTTCCTCCTTCCTTCCTTCCTTCTCCACACTTTCTGTCCTGTGTCCTGCTCTCAAACACTCTCTCCCTCCCTCACTCCCCCTCTACTTCTCTCTGCCCCAGTCCCCCACTCTTCCTCTCCCCTCCTTCTCTCCCTTCTCACCCCTCCCATCTCTTTCTCCCTCTCCTCCTCATCCCCCCTCTGCCCTCTCTCCCCTTCCCCCTTCCTCCTCTCTCCTCTCTCTCTGCCTCACCACCATTTCCTCCCTCTCTCCCCCTCCCTCTCCCCATTCTCTCTCCTTCTCACACTCTCCACTCCTCTCTCCCCTTCTCCCCTCCCTACACCCCTCTCTCCCTCTCCCCTCAATCACACCCTCTCTCTATCCCCTCCACTCCCCCTTTTAACTCAATCTCTCTCAACCTCTCCCCCTTTCCCATTTCCTCTCTCGGGTGGGGGCGTGAGGTACGGGAGGGGCCGTGAACGTGACATGACGTGACCGACCCCCCTCTGCCCACTCCTCCCCCTCCCCTGAACCCACCGCGTGAAGCGAGTTCTCCAAGGAGCGAGAGAAGGCGAAGGCGCGCGGGGACTTCCAGAAACTGAGGGAGCGCCAGCAGATGGAGGAGGACCTGAGGGGCTACCTGGACTGGATCACCCAGGCTGAGGACATCGACCCCGACGAGGAGGACCAGGAGGCGGGTGGGAAGCACAAACGTGAGTCCCAGGCCTCCCCGGGCGAGGCGGAGGGAAGTCCAGGAGGGGAGAGGCGGCAAGGAGATTGAGGGAGAGAGGCAACAGAGAGAGTGAGAGAGGATGAGAGACGGGGGGACGAGGGAAAGGGGAGCGAGACAGTGGGAGGGGCGGAGAGGGAGGAGAGGTGGGGATAGAAATGGAGGGAGCGGAATGGGGATGGGGAGTAGGGAGGGGTGAGGGAGGAGGTGAGAGCGGGAGATGGGGTGAGGGGGAGAGAATGGGGGAGTGAGAAAGCAGAAGAGGGATGGGAAAGAGGGAGGGGGAAGTGGTGAAGAGATTTGCTGAGGGGAGGGAGAGGGGAGGAGGGCTAAGAGATCCTCTATCTCCTAGAGGTGAGGGGAGGGAGAGGGGAGTGGGAGGAGAAGATGTGAAGCGAGAGGGAGGGAGAGATGTTAAGGGAGGAGAGTGGAGAGAGGGATAGGGTGACAGAGAGGGGGAGAAGTAGAGGAGGGGTAGGAGAGAGAGGGAAGCGGGAGAGAGGAGATTGAGATTGGGGAGAGAGTGGGGATGACAGAGGGTGAGAGGGAGAAGGTTGAGAGAGGGGGGGCAGAGAGCGGGTGGAGGTGACGGGGGTGAGAGAGAGGGGCAGAGAGGAGGAGGGTAGAGAAAGAGAGAGGGGCAGAGATAGAAGGATGGAAAGAGGAGAGATTGAGGGATAATGGTTAGAGAGAGGGAAGTGTAAGTGGAAGAGAGAGGGGATTGGGATTTTGGGAGGAAGATTGGGGGAGACGGAGTCATGGAGATAGGTTTCAGAAGGGTATTGGATGAGCAGAAGGGGAGAGAGAGAGAGGGTGGAGGTGACAGAGGTAAGGGAGAGGGGAGAGAAGGGGGTGAAGAGGAGGAAGAAAGTGGGATGAGTGAAGGAGAAAGGGAGGGGGATTGGAAGGTTGGGAGGGAGATTGGGGAGAGGGAGTCGCGGAGACAGGACTCAGAAGGGTATCAGATGGGCAGAGGAGGAGAGAGAACACGTGTGTGCTCAAGATGGGTGAACACCGAAGTTCAAAGAGAGAGGAGCAGGGTGGTTTCATGTCTGAGGTCCTCACCAGGACAGAGTCGCACAGCACAGAAACAGACCCTTCTGCCCATCTTCTCAGTGCTGACCAAGAAGCCAGTCCCATTTGCCCATGTTTGGCCTGTATCCCTCTAAACCTTTCCTACCCCTGTACCTGTCTGAGTGTCTTTTAAATGTTCACGTACCTGTCTCAACCACTTCCTCTGGCAGCTCATTCCATATTTGGCCCACCCTCTGGGTGAAAAAGTTGCCCCCTCAGGTTCCAATTAAATCTCTCCCCTCTCACCTTAGACCTTGTCCCTCTAGTTTTAGACTCCCCACCCCCTGGAGAAAACGACTGACCATCCACCTTGTCTACCCCCCTCGTGGTGTTGTAAACCTCTATAAGGTCACCCCTCAGAGTCCTTCACTCCGGGGAAAACAGTCCCAGCCTGTCCAGCCTCTCAATGCCTCCAGTCCCGGGAACATCCTGGTGAATCTTTCCTGCCCCCTCTCCAGCTTAATGGCATCCTTCCTATAGCTGGGTGACCAGAACTACACACAATACTCTGAGTGCGGTCTCACCAACGTCTTGTACAGGTGTAACGGGACGTCCCAACTCCTGTGTTTGGTGTCCTGTCCGATACAGCCAACATATCAAACATCTTCTTCACTGCCCTGTCCACCCATATCCACACTTACAGGGAACCCCTGGGTCTCTCTGTCCTGCAACATTCCCCGGGTCCTTGCCTTTCAAGGTCCTGCCCTGCCTAGTGTACCCAAACTCCAACACCTTCCCCCTATCTGGATTAATCTCCCTCTGCTGTTCCTCGAATGGGTTATTCCTGATGGACCCGGGGCAGGATGGTGGGTCTGCTAGAGGGGAACGAGGCATTGAGGGATTTTATCCAGAAGGTCAGGCGGCGCCAACGGAGGGTGAAGCTCGGAGACCAAGTGACGTGGGGTGGACACTGGCCATTGGGTTCGGTCTGAGAGAGAGAGGGAGAGACAGAGGGAGAAAATTAACCTGAGCTTGAGAAACCATTTCTAAACTTTCCCTTCTTTCCCTGTTCTCCCCATTCCCTTCCCCCATCTCTGTCTGTCACCCTCCTCTTGTCCCCTCACTCTCTCTCACTCCCTCACTCTCCTCTCATCCCCTCATCCCTCTCTGTCCATTACTCTCCTCTCATCCCCTCACTCTCTCCCACTCATTCCTCTCTCTCTCCTTCCCTCCCTCCTTTACCTTACTCATACTTCCTTGGTTTCCACATTACCTCCCTTATTCCGTTCTCTCCTTCATTCCCTCCCTCCCTCATTGTCCTCTTCCATCCCTTCCTATCCTCATTCACTCTCTCTCACCCTCTGCCTTCCTTTGTTCCCTCACATTCCATTCCTCCCTCATTTCCTCTCACTACCTTTCCTCCCTCCTTCCCTCTCTCCCTCCCTCATTCACCTCCTTACATCCTCATTCCCTCACTCTTATCCTTCACATGCATTCCCTCCATCTGTCATTCCCTTCCTCCATCATTCAACCCCACCTTCACTCACTCCCTCCCTCCCTCCCTCTATCCTTCCCTCATTCCCTCTCTCTATCTCTCCCTGATTCCCATGCCTCCGCATATTTTCCTTCCCTCCAATAACCCTCCCTCTATTCCTCCCTCTATTCCTACTTCATTCCTTTGCTCCTTGATTCCCTCCCTCATTCTCCCCGATTTCTTTCATTCAATCATTCCCTCCCTCAATCCGTCTCCGATTCTCACCCTTGTTCTTTCACTCCCTCTCTCCCTCCTTCCCTCCATTTTTCCCCCTCCTCTTCTCTCCCCCCCCCCCCACCCCTCCCTGGCTGCCCGTCTCTCCCTCTGCTCCCATTTCCAAGGCGTTACCATGGTGGATCTTGCCAACAAGAAGCGAGGCAAGCTGGGATGGTTCAGTTCCTCCAATGAGACCCACAGTGAGTCGAGCCACATCAGGGAGGGAGGGTGGAGAAGGGTGGGGGGGGGGGGAGATTCCCCTTGGCTCCACCGACCATCTCTAATGTGCTCCCTTTCCGCCCACAGCTAGTCTCCCCGCCAGCGAAACGGCATCCATCAATACCGAGCTCGGCGGTGAGGAGGAGCAAGTGGCGTGTTGCACAGTAATACTGTGAGTGTGTCGTCCCTGTACTCCGTCCCTCCGCACTGTCCCGGGGTCAGACACAGAGTGTGTCGTCCCTGTACTCCGTCCCTCCGCACTGTCCCGGGGTCAGACACAGAGTGTGTCGTCCCTGTACTCCATCCCTCCGCACCGTCCCGGGGTCAGACACAGAGTACTCCGTCCCTCCGCACTGTCCCGGGGTCAGACACAGAGTGCGCCGTCCCTGTACTCCGTCCCTCCGCACTGTCCCGGGGTCAGACACAGAGTGTGTCGTCCCTGTACTCCGTCCCTCCGCACTGTCCCGGGGTCAGACACAGAGTGTGTCGTCCCTGTACTCCGTCCCTCCGCACCGTCCCGGGGTCAGACACAGAGTGTGTCGTCCCTGTACTCCGTCCCTCCGCACTGTCCCGGGGTCAGACACAGAGTGCGCCGTCCCTGCACTCCGTCCCTCCGCACTGTCCCGGGGTCAGACACAGAGTGCGCCGTCCCTGTACTCCATCCCTCCGCACTGTCCCGGGGTCAGACACAGAGTACTCCGTCCCTCCGCACCGTCCCGGGGTCAGACACAGAGTGCGCCGTCCCTGTACTCCGTCCCTCCGCACTGTCCCGGGGTCAGACACAGAGTGCGCCGTCCCTGTACTCCGTCCCTCCGCACTGTCCCGGGGTCAGACACAGAGTACTCCGTCCCTCCGCACCGTCCCGGGGTCAGACACAGAGTGCGCCGTCCCTGTACTCCGTCCCTCCGCACTGTCCCGGGGTCAGACACAGAGTACTCCGTCCCTCCGCACCGTCCCGGGGTCAGACACAGAGTGCGCCGTCCCTGTACTCCAGCCCTCCGCACTGTCCCGGGGTCAGACACAGAGTGCGCCGTCCCTGTACTCCGTCCCTCCGCACTGTCCCGGGGTCAGACACAGAGTGCGCCGTCCCTGTACTCCATCCCTCCGCACTGTCCCGGGGTCAGACACAGAGTGCGCCGTCCCTGTACTCCGTCCCTCCGCACTGTCCCGGGGTCAGACACAGAGTGTGTCGTCCCTGCACTCCGTCCCTCCGCACTGTCCCGGGGTCAGACACAGAGTACTCCGTCCCTCCGCACTGTCCCGGGGTCAGACACAGAGTGCGCCGTCCCTGTACTCCGTCCCTCCGCACTGTCCCGGGGTCAGACACAGAGTACTCCGTCCCTCCGCACCGTCCCGGGGTCAGACACAGAGTGCGCCGTCCCTGTACTCCGTCCCTCCGCACCGTCCCGGGGTCAGACACAGAGTGCGCCGTCCCTGTACTCCGTCCCTCCGCACCGTCCCGGGGTCAGACACAGAGTGCGCCGTCCCTGTACTCCGTCCCTCCGCACCGTCCCGGGGTCAGACACAGAGTGCGCCGTCCCTGTACTCCGTCCCTCCGCACTGTCCCGGGGTCAGACACAGAGTACTCCGTCCCTCCGCACCGTCCCGGGGTCAGACACAGAGTGCGCCGTCCCTGCACTCCGTCCCTCCGCGCTCTCCCGGGGTCAGACACAGAGTGCGCCGTCCCTGTACTCCGTCCCTCCGCACTGTCCCGGGGTCAGACACAGAGTGCGCCGTCCCTGCACTCCGTCCCTCCACACCCTCCCGGGGTCAGACACAGAGTGCGCCGTCCCTGCACTCCGTCCCTCCGCACTGTCCCGGGGTCAGACACAGAGTGCGCCGTCCCTGTACTCCGTCCCTCCGCACTGTCCCGGGGTCAGACACAGAGTGCGCCGTCCCTGTACTCCGTCCCTCCGCACTGTCCCGGGGTCAGACACAGAGTGCGCCGTCCCTGTGCTCCGTCCCTCCGCACTGTCCCGGGGTCAGACACAGAGTGCTCCGTCCCTCCGCACCCCCCCGGGGTCAGACACAGAGCGCGCCGTCCCTGCACTCCATCCCTCCGCACTCTCCCGGGGTCAGACACAGAGTGCGCCGTCCCTGTACTCCATCCCTCCGCACTCTCCCGGGGTCAGACACAGAGTGCGCCGTCCCTGTACTCCATCCCTCCGCACCGTCCCGGGGTCAGACACAGAGTGCGCCGTCCCTGTACTCCATCCCTCCACACACTCCCGGGGTCAGACAAAGAGTGAAACTCCCTCCACACCGTCCCATCACACACTCCCAGGGTCAGACACAGAGTGTGTCGTCCCTGTACTCCATCCCTCCACACTCTCCCGGGGTCAGACACAGAGTGAAACTCCCTCCACACTCTCCCGGGGTCAGTCACAGAGTGAAACTCCCTCCACACCGTCCCTCCACACTCTCCCGGGGTCAGACACAGAGTGAAACTCCCTCCACACTCTCCCGGGGTCAGACACAGAGTGAAACTCTCTCCACACCATCCCATCACACAGTCCTGGGGTCAGACACAGAGTGAAACTCCCTCCATACCGTCCCATCACACAGTCCTGGGGTCAGACACAGAGTGAAACTCCCTCCATACCGTCCCATCACACAGTCCTGGGGTCAGACAGAGAGTGAAACTCCCTCCACACTGTCCCATCACACACTCCCGGGGTCAGACACAGAGTGAAACTCCCTCCACACTGTCCCATCATACTCTCCCGGGGTCAGACACAGAGTGAAGCTCCCTCTGCACCGTCCCATCACACACTCCTGGGGTCAGACACAGAGTGTGTCGTCCCTGTACTCCATCCCTCCACACTCTCCCGGGGTCAGACACAGAGTGAAACTCCCTCCACACTCTCCCGGGGTCAGTCACAGAGTGAAACTCCCTCCACACCGTCCCTCCACACTCTCCCGAGGTCAGACACAGAGTGAAACTCCCTCCACACTCTCCCGGGGTCAGACACAGAGTGAAGCTCCCTCCACACCGTCCCATCACACAGTCCTGGGGTCAGACACAGAGTGAAACTCCCTCCACACTGTCCCATCATACTCTCCCGGGGTCAGACACAGAGTGAAGCTCCCTCTGCACCGTCCCATCACACACTCCTGGGGTCAGACACAGAGTGAATCTCCCTCCACACTGTCCCATCATACACTCCCGGGGTCAGACACAGAGTGAAGCTCCCTCTGCACCGTCCCATCACACACTCCTGGGGTTAGACACAGAGTGAAGTCCCCTATACACTGTCCCATCACACTCTCCTGGGGTCAGGAATATTGACCATCAACCCACAACCCAAGGTGCAGCATGGACAAGACAAGACATTATCTAACAATTCTGTTCCTTTACAGAGCAAAATTGTCAAAGACACGGATCTGGTGAGTATGCGCAGGATAATCCCCCCACTGTTCCCATCTGATACACCGTGGGGTGATTTACACACTCATCTTTTGCGATCATCCAGTGCAGGGTGAATTTGCACACTCACCCTGTGTGATAGTGTGCAGTGAATTTACTAACTAAGTGTGTGTTATAATCTAGTGTACAGTAAACTGACACACTGATTCCTTGTAATAATCCAGTGTTGTATTGGATTTGCACACTGCTCCTATGTGATAACCCGGCACTGTGAATTGGCACACTGATCCCAGGACAATTTGCTTACTGACCTGGGGTGAGTTTACACTGATGTTGATTGAATTTAAACAATGAGCTGGGGTGAATGTGCTTGCTTACTCCAAGAGAGTTTACACAATCATCTGTGGTGAATTTGCACACTCGTTTCGAAAGAATTTACAGAGTGGTGTGTGGTGAATTTGCGCATTCACCCTAAAAGAGATGAGTGCGCCTGGTGAATTGATAACATTGATCTGATGAATCCTGGTAATCCTGGTGAATTGATAACACTGATCTGATGAATCCTGGTAATCCTGGTGAATTGACAACACTGATCTGAAGTAACTTTACACACAGAACTCAAGCAGTTTTACACACTGATTCTAGGAGAATTTGCACACTGACCTTGTTTGTCTTTATATATTGCTGACCCTGGGTGACTTTAAACAACATTCCTGTGACAACTTACACACTGATATTGTGTGACTGTACACATTCGTTTGGGGTAATTTACACGCTGACTGTGTAAACTTGTACACTCATCCTGGGGGAATTTGCACATTGGCCCCGAGGTGTCTCTACACTCTGACCTGCAAGACTTTACACACCAATCCTGGGGGAGTTTAGACGATGACCCAGAGGCAGGGAGGGGGTTGCACACTTGCCTGGGGTGAGATAACGTGCTGCCCTGATGCACCGTGTCTCTGACAACCTGCAGCAAGCGCCTGCGCCGGTGGAACAGACACTGCTGTCGACACTGCCGGGCGGCCGTGAAGTCCGTCACCTTCTACTGGATCGTGCTGCTCCTGGTCTTCCTCAACACGGCCACCATCGCCTCCGAGCACCACAACCAGCCCGAATGGCTTACCCAAGTCCACGGCAAGTGTCCGCACTCCCCATCTTCTCTCCCTATCTATCCATCTCTCTCTCTCCCCACCCTTCTCTCCTCCCCACCCCCCCCTCTCTCTCTTCCCACCCCCTCTCTCTCTTTGTCTCTCTCACTCTCTCATCTACCTCTCTCTTTGTCTGTCTGTCTCTCCTTTTTCTTTCTGTCTCTCTCTGTCCCTCTCCTTCTCTGTCTCTCCTCTCTCTCCCTCTCTCTTTGTCTCTCCCGACCTCCCTCTGTCTGTCTCTAATCTACCTCTCTGATCCCTCCTTCTCTCTTTGACTGTCTGTCTTCCTCTTTCTCCCTTTTCTCTCTGTCTCTCTTTGTCTCTCTCTCCTTCCCTCCCCCTCCCTCCTTTTCTCTCCCCTTTCTCCATATCTTTCTCGGTAGGTCTCGCTCTCTTCCCCTCTACCCTTCTCACCATGTCTTCCTGTGTCTGTCCTCTTCCTCTGCTCTTGGGCTCCTGTTTCAATGCAACAAGCCCACCCCACCCCCCATAAGACCATAAGACATAGGAGCAGAATTGGGCCATTCAGCCCGTCAAGTCTGCCCATTTCCCTCTCGGACGGTGAGTTTGAAAGCTCCCAGCACCCTTGGGTTGAAGCATCCCAACTCACGAGCAAGGAAACCCTAATTTCTCAGTGCGAGTCCCACAGACGCGAGGGAAGCTATATTCAGGGAGATATTAACGGTAGGGATTTTAAACCGGTAGTTTGGGATTTTAAAAAATACAGATATTAGATATTGGGAAAATTCGGATTATCACAGGAGGATAAAACACTAAAGATTTAGTCAGAAATGTTTCTGGATTCAATTATTCAGTCCTTTATTTATGTATAATATTTCATAAATTCACTTGTATTTCTTTATTTTCCTGAAAATGCCCACAAGGAAATGAATCTCAGGATAGTTTGGGGTATTTTGATAATAAACTTACTTAGACTCTCGGTGACATTTTGATTATCCTTTTAACTTGTCTGACCAGTTACATCACAATTCTGGGGTAAAGTCACCGAGTCAGACAGCAGGGAGAAAGGCCCTTCTGATCCATGCTATCCCATCCCATTTGACCGTGTTAGGTCCGTATCTCTCTAGACTTGGGGTTCCCAAACTGGAGTCCTGGATTGGTCCATGGCATAAAAAAAAGTTTGGGAGCCCATGTTCTAAACCTTTCCTGTCCAAGTGTCTTTCAAATGTTGTTCATGTACCTGTCTCAATCACTTTCTCTGGCAGCTCATTCCATAGATGACCACCCTCTGGGTGAAAAAGTTGCCCCTCAGATTCCTATTATACTTCTCCCCTCTCACCTTAAATCTGTGCCCTCTGGTTCTTGATTCCTCAATCTTGGGGGGAAAGACTGTGTGCATTTACCCTATTTATGCCCCTCATGATTTTATACATCTCTGTAAGGTCACCCTTTGGTCTCCCACGCTCCAAAGAATAAAGGCCCAACAATCCAGGGAGGGAAGGGCGAGAGGTTCTCGGGGTTTGTTTGAGAACACAGATAGATCTTGGGGGGCAAGGAAAGTGGAGAGGTATTCTCCTTTGTAACACTAGTCAATTGGTGGAGGTGGTAATAACTTGCTCTTAACCAGGGTCAGGTTAGCGGGAGCGTTCCCTTGAGAGTGGAGAGGTTTCCCTATTGGCGTTACCAAGGAGGAGGAAAATGGATTTGGGGGTGAGGGGGAGGTTTCCAGGGGGTAGTGGGTGCAGGGAGATTATCAGATCTTGTAGAGTAGGGCTAGCAGGCTGATGAATGGGCAGAGTGGCCTTTCCCTGCCCCTCATTGATTTATCAGGGTTGGGGGGGGGTTGTTTTGGCGTTGAGGTAGGTGGGGGGAGTTGGATCCAGACTGACTAGCAACCTGGGCGAATCTTCACCAGTGTGGACAGCGAGCTCTGATGGCCTTGGGGACGACGGAGCTAGTGTGGGCTGGATGGAATGAAGGGCCTCTTCCACATTGAGTGGGAAGGAAGGGGGAAGGGGGTTTGGGCCAGGATCAGGCGGATTGGGGTCTGGGCTGGACTGGGGGGAGGGGAGGGGGTCCCAGAGCATGAGGGGAGTGGATTCCCTTGCTGGGACTCCCCCTCATCCTGAAAACACCTCAGATTCACACCCACCCCAACCTCTGCTAGAGCAAGGTCACTGTGTGCTGCTGACCATTCAGAAAAGGACACTCCCTCCCTCCATTTCCTCCCCCTCATCCCTCCCTCTCCCCCAACTCTTCTCCTCCTTTCCACCCTCTCCCTCCCTTTCTTCTCCACCCTCTTCCCTTCTTCCCTCCCTCCCTTTCTGCTTTCTTTGCCACACTCTATTCCTCTCCTCCTCTTTTTCACCCTTTCTCCCACCCTCTCCCTCTCTCTCCATCTCTTCCCCCTTCCACCCTTCTCTCTCCTCCCCTATGTTCTCTCTCTCTCTGATTGTCCCTCCTTCCCTTCTCCCTCTCTCTGCTTCCCTCCCTCCCCCAATCTTTTCTTTCTTTCCCTCTTTCTCTCTCTCCTGCTGTTCCTCATCCTCTCCTCCCCCCCTCCATCCTGCTCCTCTGCTCCTCACTCACTACCCCCCATCGGGGTGACCACGTTCTCAATACGGGAGGGGGAGAAAAGGAGGAAGGGAGCGAGGGGGAGATGGAGAGAGGTGAGGAGGGAGAGTGAGAGGAGAGAGGGAAGATGGGGTGGGACAGGAGGAGGGAGGGAAGAGGTAGGAAAATGGAGGATAGGAGGGAAGGAGATTGAAAGATGGGGAAGGGAGGGAGAAGGAGAGGAAGGAGAATATAGAGGGGAGAGGGAAGGCAAGGGGGTAGGCAGGGTAGGAGCAGGTGCTGAGGCTGAGTGCCCCCACCCCGGCTAGCCGCTGACCTCTGACCTGCACCCTCTTCCCGGACAGACATCGCCAACAAGGTTTTGCTGTCGCTGTTCACGGCCGAGATGTTGCTGAAGTTATACAGCCTGGGGCTCGAGGCCTACTTCCTCTCCTTCTTCAACCGGTTCGACTGCTTCGTGGTGTGTGGGGGCATCGCCGAGACGGTCCTGGTCGAACTCCAAGTCATGCCGCCCCTCGGTATCTCCGTGCTCCGCTGTGTCCGCCTCCTCCGCATCTTTAAGGTGACCAGGTGAGTACAGACAGCACTCCAAACTCCTCATTAACCTCCATCTCCCCTCCTCACTCCTTACCCTCCATTCTCCTACCACCAGTCCTGAACCTCCCATCCTACTGCCCCTTGGTATCTCCATCCTCCAGGTCCCGCCACCCCTCTGTATCACCGTACTCTGCTGTGTCCGTCTCCTCCACATCTTTATGGTGACCAAGTGAGTGCCAGCGGCTCTCCTCCTTCCCTCCTGGACCTCCATCTCCCACCACCCCTCCTGGACCTCCATCTCTCCCACCACCCCTCCTGGACCTCCATCTCTCCCACCACCCCTCCTGGACCTCCATCTCTCCCACCACCCCTCCTGGACCTCCATCTCTCCCACCACCCCTCCTGGACCTCCATCTCTCCCAATACCCCTCCTGGACCTCCATCTCTCCCAATACCCCTCCTGGACCTCCATCTCTCCCAATACCCCTCCTGGACCTCCATCTCTCCCAATACCCCTCCTGGACCTCCATCTCTCCCAATACCCCTCCTGAACCTCCATCGCTCATGCCATCTCTCCTAAATCTCGATCTCTCCTACCATCCCCTTCTAACCTCCTCATCTCTCACCACTCCCTACCATCTCATCTCCTAACCTCCTTCCCCCTCACCTCCTAACCTAATATCTCCCCCTCACCCCTCCCTACTGTCCCTCACCTCCTAACCTCCTCCCCTCTAACCTCTTCCCCCTTGTCTCTCTCTACCATCCCTCACCACCTAGCCTCCTCCTTACTGTCAAAATCATTTTTTTTTTTATTAAGTGCAATCGTGAACAATAGCCAGATCAGAAATGCTGCTCAAGTCAGCTGGTTCCCAGAGAGAACTCTAATAGGCCAATCAGATGGTTCACTGCTGCTCAGCGATAGAACACAAAAAAAAATCACACGTCAAGTACATAGAACAGGCAGAAGGGTCACTCGCCCCTGTACCCCACAAACACACCTGAGCGGTGCGGCAGAGGTATGTGCTGTGCATGACCTGATCTGAAAGCATCATGTTGACTCATAACAGATCGTGTTCACGGTGGAACAGCTTAGTTAAGGATGGGGTGATCGGCACAGATGAACAAATTATACCTCCACTACCCCATACTCCACTTCCTGCCCTTCCGTCCCAGGTCTCCGTTTCCAGAAGCTGAAATGCAGATTGGGGGGAGGGGGGTTGGTGGGTCTGGGGGCATGGACGAGGGGAGGGTGGTATTTGCAGCAGACTCCTCCTGCAAACGTGTGAGGTTGACTGTGTGTGATGTCTCCCAGGGAGATGCGATCAGCCCCAATTTTATGAAGTGGACGAATGGCTTCAGTTTTTTTCTTGGATTTTCCTTTCCCACCCTCCCCCCTCACTTCCTCCCCCTATCTGTATGCCTCTCTGCCTCTTTCCCTCTCCCTCTCCCCACACTCTCTCGCCCCCCCTCCTCTCCTGTTTTTTCCCTTTCCCTCCTTCCCTCTCCCCTTCCCTCCCTTCCTCCCTCCCTCTCTCACTCTCCCTTCCTCTCCCCCAGCGACCCAGTCCATGGAACCAGGTGAAGTGTTGGGCCAAGTGATTCCTTGAGAGAAGGGGAAAGGTTGGGTGAAGGTGTGCAGAGAAATGGGCCAAAGGGCCTACTGACAGCATCATCCCTGGAGCACAGCCTGGAGTTTGTGTTCTGGCCCCAAGTCAGGACCTGCGGCCCGGGCCTGAGGTAGGCTCCCCGCCCTGAAGTTGAGGCCTAAAGAAAGTTGCCCTTCCCAATGCCCCGGCCTGAGGTAGGCCTCTCACTGCGAGGCCTGGGCTCCAGGTAGGCCCTCACTCCTACCCTGAGTTCTTGGCCTGAGGCATCCCAATGCCTAAGTGTGAGGTAGTTCACCCACCCTGTTGGCTGGGCAACAAGGTAGTCCTCAGGCCTGTGTTTGAGATCTGAGCCTGGCCTCTTGCTTCCCCAGGCACTGGGCGGCCCTGAGTAACCTGGTGGCGTCGCTGCTGAACTCCATGAAGTCCATCGTTTCTCTGCTGCTCCTCCTCTTCCTCTTCATCATCATCTTCTCCCTGCTCGGCATGCAAGTGTTCGGCGGCAAGTTCAACTTCGACGACACGCAGACCAAACGCAGCACCTTCGACACCTTCCCACAGGCCCTGCTCACCGTCTTCCAGGTCAGGCTGCAGGGGCACGGAGAGGGGAGGGGAGAGATGGAGGGAAGGAGAGGGGGGAATGAGGGGGAGGGCAAGGAGAGGGGAGAGAGGGAGAGGGGAAGGGAAGGGGAGAGAGGGAGGTAGAGGTGAGAGGGAGATGGGAGAAAGAAAGAGAGGGAGGGAGAGGGGGGAAATAGAGGGAGAGTCACAGAAGGGAAGTGGGGAGAGAGGGAGAGGGAGATGGGGGAGAGGAAGGGAGAGGGTGGGGTTGTTGGTTATCGCAGGGTTTCAGGGAGGGAGCAGAAGGGGGAGTCTCAATATCCCTTCTTGGGTGGTGGAAGCTCCAGAAGCTGTTGAATGGGTGCGAAGCCAACTCCCAGACCTCAGGAGGAAGGGAGAGGATAGGAGGGAGGAGAAGGGCAAAGGGGAGTGAATGGGTACTCAGAGAGGGATGGCGAGGGGGAGAGAAGGGGTGGGAGGGGAGAGGGAGAAAGGAAAGGTGAGTTGGGGAAGGAGGGAGCAAAGGAGGGGAGGAGGGCAGAGAGTGAACAAGAGAGAGAATGTGCCAGGATGAAAATAGAGAAGGAAGAGAGGGAAAAGGGAAGAGAAAGTGTTGGGGGGGGGAAGAGAAAGTGCAGGAGGGAGAGAGGGAGAAAAGTGGCAGGGCAGGAAAGAGGAAGGGAGGTGTTATGTTTCAAACTCCAGAAACTAATTGAAAGAAATACACAGGAGAACCGAGGGTAACTCATTTATGTTCATGTTTACGATAAGCCAGGCACACACGCATGACTTGGTGCCATGATGATGTTTGCCATTCACGTACTTTTACATATAACCTGTAATGAATTACTTAAACAAATGCTTAACCAAACAATACATTTACAATATTACTCAAACATTGCTGAAATATTCAGTGTGCAACAGGAGGGATGTGAATGAGGAGGAGGAAGGGAGTAGGGAGGGTTGGGTGTAAGGAGGATATTCGGCCACACTGGGCCAAGCTGACTGGTGGGTGAGGCAGTGCGGCCCCCACCCCCACCCCCACCCCGCTGTCAACCCTGCTGACCCTTGTGGTTGGTGGTCAGATCCTGACGGGCGAAGACTGGAACGTGGTGATGTACGACGGGATCATGGCCTTCGGGGGGCCATACTTCCCCGGCATGTTGGTGTCTATCTACTTCATCATCCTGTTCATCTGTGGGAACTGTATCCTGGGAGGGGTGTGGGAATATTAGTGTCTATGTGTGTGTCTGGGTGTGAGTGAGTGTTGACACGTCTAACTGTGGCTGTGGGTGTGTGAGAGTGTGTGAGAGTGTTGGTGTGTATCTGTGTGTTCTGGTGTGTGCGTGTGACTGTGTTTGTGCGCGAGAGTGTTGGTATGTGTACGTGTGTGAAACTGGTAAGGAAGGTTGCTGGGGCAGCTGGGGGTCACGGTGACCCGGAGGGAGGGTACTGGGGAGGGAGGTGGCCACAAAGAGGGAGGAGGGTGTAGGGGAGGGAGGAGTTCACTAGCACAAGGAGGGGTGTAAAGAGAGAGAGAGGATGTTACGGAGGTGGGGAGGGGTGTAAAGAGATGTGGGGTGTAGGGGAGGCAGGTGGTCAAGGAGACGGGCAAGGAGGTGGCCAGAGAGAGATAGAGATGGGTGTAGGGGAGGGAGGGGGTCAGAGAGATGGGGAGGGGTGTAGGGGAGGGAGGGTGTCAGAGAGATGGGGAGAGGTGTAGGGGAGGGAGGGTGTCAGAGAGATGGAGAGGGGTGTAGGAGAGGGAGGGGGTCAGAGAGACAGGGGAGGAGTGTAGGGGTGCGAGGTGCTCAGAGATGGGAAGGGGTGTAGGGGAGGGAGGGTGTCAGAGAGATGGGGAAGGGTGTAGGAGAGAGACAGGGGTCAGAGAGATGGGGAGGGGTGTAGGAGAGGGAGTGGGTCAGTGAGATGGGAAGGGGTGTAGGGGAGGGAGTGGGTCAGAGAGATGGGGAGGGGTGTAGGAGAGGGACGGGGGTCAGAGAGATGGGGAGGGGTGTAGGAGAGGGAGGGGGTCAGAGAGATGGGGAGGGGTGTAGGAGAGGGAGTGGGTCAGTGAGATGGGGAGGGGTGTAGGGGAGGGAGTGGGTCAGAGAGATGGGAAGGGGTGTAGGGGAGGGAGTGGGTCAGTGAGATGGGGAGGGGTGTAGGGGAGGGAGTGGGTCAGAGAGATGGGGAGGAGTGTAGGGGAGGGAGTAGGTCAGAGAGATGGGGAGGGGTGTAGGGAAGGGAGTGGGTCAGAGAGATGGGGAGGGGTGTAGGAGAGGGAGGGGGTCAGAGAGACGGGAGGGGTGTAGGGGTGCGAGGTGCTCAGAGATGGGAAGGGGTGTAGGGGAGGGAGTAGGTCAGAGAGATGGGGAGGGGTGTAGAGGAGGGAGTGGGTCAGTGAGATGGGGAGGGGCGTAGGGGAGGGAGTGGGTCAGAGAGACAGGGGTGGGGTGTAGGGGTGCGAGGTGCTCAGAGACAGGGAGGGGTGTCGGGGAGGTCACAGAGATGGGAAAGAGTGTAGGGGAGAGAGAGGGGTCACAGAGATGAGGAGGGAGGGAACGGTTCATAGATGGAGAGCGGCGTAGTGGGAAATGAACAAGGTAATGTGGGTGCCTGAGGGATCCAGTATAGGAGCGACTGAGCAGGGGGAAACCGGGACAGAGGGAGGGCAGTGTCTCCCTGGAGTTTTCCCTGACGCTTGGCTCTCAGACATCCTGTTAAATGTCTTCTTGGCCATCGCAGTGGATAATCTGGCTGACGCAGACGGCGGGTCGAACCAGAAGGAGAAGAAGTCTCGCAAGGAGAGGTAGGCTTTGCTTAACCCCTTGGCCAAGGCTGAGGACAATGAGTGGGGTTGGTAGTATCATGATGGAGGAGGTACAGGAGCCTGGAGACCCAGGAACAGCTTCTTCCCCTCCACCCTGGGATTTCTGAGCAGTCAATGAACTGCAAACCATCTTGTTATCTAAGATATCTAAGGTAGTGAGCAGTAAAGATGTCAGGAAAGACAGGCAGGTGATGGGGCAAATTTGTAGCCATTGGGATGAGTTGCAGTGCAATAAAGTTGCAGTGAAATCAAAGCAAAAAGTATCAAATACTGGTCTTAAGGTGTTGCACTTAAATGCACGCGGCATAAGGAATAAGGTGGATGATCTTGTCGTACAGCTACAGATTGGCAGGTATGATATTGTGGCCGTCACTGAGACCTGGCTAAAGGATGCATGTCTCTGGGAGCTGAACGTCCAAGGATACACGGTGTATCGGAAGGATAGGAAGGTAGGCAGAGGGGGAGGCGTGGCTTTATTGGTAAGAAATGATATTAAATCATTAGAAAGAGGTGATATAGGATCGGAAGGTGCAGAATCTTTCTGGGTTGAGCTAAGGAATAGCAGAGGTAAAAGGACCCTAATGGCAGTTATATACAGGCCTCCAAACAGCTGCAGGGATGTGGACCACAAATTACAACTGGAAATAGAAAAGGCTTGTCAGAAGGGCAGTGTTATGATAATTGTGGGGGATTTTAACATGCGAGTAGATTGGGAAAATCAGGTCAGCAGTGGATTTCAAGAGAGAGAATTTGTAGAATGTCTGTGAGATGGCTTTTTAGAACAGCTTGTTGTTGAGCCCACTAGGGGATCGGCTGTACTGGATTGGGTATTGTGTAATGAACCGGAGGTGATTGGAGAGATTGAGGTGAAGGAACCCTTAGGAGGCAGTGATCATAACATGATTGAGTTCACTGTGAAATTAGAAAAAGAGAAGCCGAAATCTGATGTGTCGGTATTTCAGTGGAGTAAACGAAATTACAGTGGCATGAGAGAGGAACTGGCCAAAGTTGACTGGAAAGAGACACTGGTGGGAAAGACAGCAGAGCAGCAGTGGCTGGAGTTTATGCGAGAAGTGAGGAATGTGCAAGACAGGTATATTCCAAAAAAGAAGAAATTTTCGTGTGGAAAAAGGATGCAACCGTGGTTGACAAGAGAAGTCAAAGCCAAGGTTAAAGCAAAAGAGAGGACATACAAGGAAGCAAAAATTAGTGGGAAGAGAGAGGATTGGGAAGTTTTTAAAACCTTACAAAAGGAAACCAAGAAGGTCATTAAGAGAGAAAAGATTAACTATGAAAGGAAGCTAGCAAATAATATCGAAGAGGATACTAAAAGCTTTTTCAAGTATATAAAGAGTAAAAGACAGGTGAGAGTAGATATAGGACCGATAGAAAATGATGCTGGAGAAATTGTAATGGGAGATGAGGAGATGGCAGAGGAACTGAACAAGTATTTTGCATCAGTCTTCACTGAGGAAGACAGCAGGATACCGGACACTCAAGAGTGGCAGGGAAGAGAAGTGTGCGCAGTCACAATTACGACAGAGAAAGTACTCAGGAAGCTGAATAGGCTAAAGGTAGATAAATCTCCTGGACCAGATGGAATGCACCCTCGTGTTCTGAAGGAAGTAGCTGTGGAGATTGCGGAGGCATTAGCGATGATCTTTCAAAAGTCGATAGATTCTGGCATGGTTCCAGGGGACTGGAAGATTGCAAATGTCACTCCGCTATTTAAGAAGGGGGCAAGGAAGCAAAAAGGAAATTATAGACCTGTTAGCTTGACATCGGTGGTTGGGAAGTTGTTGGAGTCAATTGTCAAGGATGAGGTTACAGTGTACCTGGAGGCATATGACAAGATGGGCAGAACTCAGCATGGATTCCTTAAAGGAAAATCCTGCCTGACAAACCTATTACAATTTTTTGAGGAAAGTACCAGTAGGCTAGACAAGGGAGATGCAGTGGATGTTGTATATTTGGATTTTCAGAAGGCCTTTGACAAGGTGCCACACGAGGCTACTTAACAAGATAAGAGCCCATGGAATTACGGGAAAGTTACATACGTGGATAGAGCGTTGGCTGATTGGCAGGAAACAGAGAGTGGGAATAAAGGGATCCTATTCTGGTTGGCTGCCAGTTACCAGTGGTGTTCCACCGAGATCAGTGTTGGGGCCGCCTCTTTTTACATTGTACATCAACGATTTAGATTATGGAATAGATGGCTTTGTGGCTAAGTTTGCTGACGATACGAAGATAGGTGGAGGGGCCGGTAGTGCTGAGGAAATGGAGAGTCTGCAGAGAGACTTGGATAGATTGGAAGAATGGGCAGAGAAGTGGCAAATGAAGTACAATGTTGGAAAGTGTATGGTTATGCACTTTGGCAGAAAAAATAAACGGGCAGACTATTATTTAAATAGGGAAAGAATTCAAAGTTCTGAGATGCAACGGGACTTGGGAGTCCTTGTACAGGATACCCTTAAAGTTAACCTCCAGGTTGAGTCGGTAGTGAAGAAGGCGAATGCAATGTTGGCATTCATTTCTGGAGAAATAGAGTATTGGAGCAGGGATGTGATGTTGAGGCTCTATAAGGCGCTGGTGAGACCTCACTTGGAGTACTGTGGGCAGTTTTGGTCTCCTTATTTAAGAAAGGATGTGCTGACGTTGGAGAGGGTACAGAGAAGATTCACGAGAATGATTCCGGGAATGAGAGGGTTAACATATGAGGAACGTTTGTCCGCTCTTGGTATTCCTTGGAGTTTAGAAGAATGAGGGGAGACCTCATAGAAACGTTTCAAATGTTAAAAGGCATGGACAGGGTGGATGTGGCAAAGTTGTTTCCCATGATGGGGGAGTCTAGTACGAGAGGACATGACTTAAGGATTGAAGGGTGCCCTTTTAGAACAGAAATGCGAAGAAATTTTTTTAGTCAGAGGGTGGTGAATCTACGGAATTTGTTGCCACGGGCAGCAGTGGAGGCCAAGTTATTGGGTGTATTTAAGGCAGAGATTGATAGGTATCTGAGTAGCCAGGGCATCAAAGGTTATGGTGAGAAGGCGGGGGAGTGGGACTAAATAGGAGAAAATGGATCAGCTCATGATAAAATGGTGGAGCAGACTCGATGAGCCGAATGGCCTACTTCTACTCCTTTGTCTTATGGTCTTATGGTTATAGTCACATTCTGCAGGTACTGGTAATCTTGAGGAATGCACCAAAAATACTGGAGGAACTTAACAGGTCTGGCAGCAACTATGGAAATGAATGTTGACGTTTTGGGCTGAGCCCTTTCTTCAAGACCTAAGAGTCTAAGCCCAAAACGTAAATGCTTTTCTCCTCTCTGTTGATGGAGATGAGAGGGCGTACAGGAGCGAGATATACCAGTTAGTTGAGTGGTTTTGGAGCAACAACCTTGCACTCACTGTCAGTAAGACCAAAGAACTGGTTGTGGACTTCAGAAAGACTGAGACAAGGGATCACACACACACCAGTCCTCACTGAGGGATCAGAAGTGGAAAGAGTGAGCAGTTTCAAGTTCCTGGGAGTCAACATCTCTGAGAATCTGTTCTGGACCCAACATCTCAATGCAGCTACAAAGGAGGCACGATGCTGGCGATATTTCATCAGGAGTTTCAGGAGGTTTGGCTTGTCACCAAAGACACTCGTAAATTTCTACAGATGTACCATGGGGAGCATTCTGACTGGCTGCATCACCGTCTGGTATGGGGTGGGGTGGGGGGGGGTGGCTCTGCACAGAGTCAGAAAAAGCCGCAGAGAGTCGTGAACACAGTCATCTCCACCGTGGGCCCTAGCCTCCCCAGCATCCAGGACACCTTCAAGGAGCGATATCTCAAAAGGGCGGCATCCATCATTAAGGACCCCAGTCACCCAGGACGTGCCCTCTTCCCATTGCTACCATCAGGGGGGAGGTACAGGAGCCTGAACGATTCAGGAACAGCTTCTTCCCCTTGGCCATTCGATTTCTGAATGGACATTGAATCCATGAACACAACCTCACTACCTTTTTGCTCTTCTTACGTAATTTAACTTTACTGCAATTCACAGTTTGTATTATTATGTATTGTAATATCAGGCTGCCACAAAGACGACAAATTTCACCACACATGCCAGTGATAGTAAACCTGACTCTGATTCTGCCGAGTTCCTCCAGGACTTGGTGTGTGTGTTACTACCTTTTATTTCTTCCTTATGAGAAGTTTCTTCGGCCGGAGGTTGGTGTACCTGTGGAATTCATTGCCACGGACGGCTGGAGGCCAGGTCATTGGGTATATTTAAGGAGGAGGATGGCAGGTTCCTGACTAGTCAGAACGTCAAATTTTACGGGGAGAAAGCAGGAGAATGGGGTTGAGAGGGATGATAAGTCAGCCCTGATGAAATGGCAGGAAGTCCTCGATGGGCTGAATGGCCTAATTCTGCTCCGCTGTCTTATGATCTCTTGCTGTTTATTTATTGATTGATTGAGATACAGCACACCACCCAGCAATCTCCTGATTTAACCCCAGCCTAATCACAGGGCAGTTTACAATGTCCAATTGATCTGCCAACTGGTACGTCTTTGGACTGTGGGAGGAAACCGGAGCACCCGAAGGAAACCCACGCGGTCAGGGGGGAGAACGTACAAACTCCTCAAAGGCAGCGGCGGGAATTGAACCTGTGTCAGCTGTACCGTCGAGCATTGTGTGAATCCCTACGCTACTGTGGCGTCCCCAAACATCGCGCTAGGGTGCCCAAGACTTTTGCACGGTGCTGTATTTGTCAATGTGGAGCAGAGGACGAGTTTGTCCATCTGGCGGGAGCAAAGCATGTTGGGAATGGCGAGGGAGGGGGTGGGGACAGGTGGCAGAGAAGGGGTGCCAGGGTGGTGGTGGGTTGCAGACACACCCAACCATGAGACACCAGGCAGGGTCACCTATTCCAAACAATCGGTTTATTGATCATTGATGTACCATTGTAGGTTAGGGTTATGTCTGGGTTTGCAGGCGCTGCGGTGCGAAGGGCCTACTCCTCAGTATCTCTACAGAAAATAAAAAAATATATAAAATAGCGATAAATCTGCTTGTTTCTGTGTCTGAGTCATTGTCAGATCCACAGGTCCGTGTTTAGGATGCTGGTGAGGCACTTTGACGGCATCTATTTCGGTTTGTTTACAGAGTTATCAGAAGAGAAGGACGCCTCTTAAAATTCTCGTGCCTGCGCCGGAACCTCCGCGGTGTCCCAGTAAAAGTGAAGTCCTCCTCGGTCTTCGTGTACCGAGACCAGCGACTGTGGATTATGTCTCCGTACCGCCGGTTTGCGCCCCCCTATGGACGGGTTGCGAGATGACGTCCTGTCTGGCCGACATAAGTTCTTGCTGCAGTCTCCACAGGCGGTCCTATACACCGCATTGCTTTGGCCGGTTGTCTTCACTGCTGCCTTGGTTCTTGAGACAAGCTTCCTCAGAGGAGAGTCGCTGTTGGTTTGTGAGCGACTGTGAGGCCGTGGGGTTCGAGCGGTTGAGATATTGCTGATGTAGAGCAAGGCTGCGCGTTGAGTAAGGTCAGCATGACTTTATCTCTTTAAAGCGTCTCCTGATGAAGTCCTGTGGGCAACCGCTGATTTGGATTACTTTGAATAAAGTAAGTGCTTCTGTTCCCTTACCAAAGTTTGGTGGTGCTCTCTTAAATACGAGCCATGGAGACGTGAGCCAATAGAGTTCAAAGGTCAACTGAAGGGGTAGCCAATCAGGACTGAGGCTAACGGGGTGGGTGGGTGGGGGGGGGGGTCTATATAAACACCAGCTCTCCCAGAGAGAAACAAGAATTGAGAAGTAGGATTAAAAAAGGTATGGAGAAGAAGTGGCAGGAGGATTGGGAAAATAAATTAAGGGGCAGGCATTATTTTTCTACCAGTTACCATCCACCAGTTAAAAAGGTTATCGTTTAAGTCGTAGAGATATGGTGAAATTAACAAGACTTAGGTTGGGGCATTGTGTGTTAAACTATTATTTAAAGATAATAGGAAAGCATCCTACTGGATTATGTGACTGTGGTAGTCCAGAGACAGTCCAGCATGTTTTGCTGAGCTGTAATCCATACAAAATTGAAAGAAGCATTCTGTTCAAGAGGCGATCTGGCTTAAATTTATTTTGGTTTTCTGTTCAATCTTTGTTTGGCCGTCAAGAGAATCAACATCTGATTGAAGAGTCTATCATTCAGTTTATACGTGAGACTAGGTTGTATTCGAGAATTTGAGTTCCTTGAAGTTCTATGATTAATTATACAACCTGCGGAGGGCTGAAGTACGCCTAGATGTGTCTAAAGAGCCGGAAATAGAAGAAGGGAGAAACGCCAACAACTGCATGCTGAGGATGGTCCCCTCAACCGGTGATGCCATCTCATTGCCAAGCTCGGCAACATCAGACAAGTTCACGTCTGTGCAGGCGCAGTGAAAAACTTACCTGCAGCAGCAGTATCAGAGACACGGCATTCACAAGAAAGGCATCAGTTATTCATGATTCCCGACCTCCCGGTCGCCCAGCATTTTAATTCCCAATCCGACATGTCGGTCTTAGACCTTCTCTTGCCCCACTCTCAGGTTGGAGGAGCAACACCTTATATTTCATCTGATGGCATGAATTCTTCTTCCGGTAAAAAAAAATTATATTCCCTCCCCTCTCTATTCCCTACTCTGGCCTCTTACTTCTCCTTACCCACTTCCCACTGGGTCCCCTCCTCCTTCCCTTTCTCCTACCTATCCTCTCCTCTCCTGTCAGATCCCTTCTGCTCCAGTCCTTCACTTCTCCTACCCACCTACCTTCACCTATCACCTTCCCTCTGTCCTCCTTCCCCTCCTCCCTACCATTTTACTCAGGCGTTTTCCCCCTTCCTTTCCAGTCCTGATGAAGGGTCTCGGCCTGAAATGTCAACTGCTTATTCACTTCCATAGATGCTGCCTGACCTGCTGAGCTCCTCCAGCGATTTTTGTGCGTTCCTCAAGATCACTGGTATCTGTAGATGGCAACCATAATGAAATAGTGTTGGGTTTTGTGTGTGTTGCTTTGGATTTCCAGTATCTGGAGACTTACTCGTGTTCATAACTATTCATGATTTTTATAAGAAAGGACATAATTAGAATAAATAATAACTCCATTCTAGTACAAAGTGGTCATAGTGTTGCTATAGAAGAAGAAAAAGAAGACAGCCCTTAACTCCGAGTGGAGTCATCGGGTCGCTGTCATGACGACATTTTTTATTAGCGGGCTCTCTTATTTTTACGAGGCTGAGTTGCTAGCTCGACGCTCAACCCAGCACAGATGGAAAGCATGCAAGGGAGCCGGCTGGATTCGAACTCGGGAGCCTTCGCTCCGAAGTCCGGCGTTGATGCCACTACGCCACCAGCCTGCATAGTGTTGCTATACTGCGGGATTAATTAGGGTTACTTAGAATAAGATTGTTATAGCCAGGGAGTGGTAATGGGGACAAGCTCCCACTACCTATTAGATGCTCCCAATGGTGTGCACCTCAGGTAGCCTCTGACAACCAAGTCCAGCTCCTGGCCTTCACATGTGGCTTAGCTACTAAGCCCAGAGGAACCATTTCTACTGACAGGAGAAGGGGCAAAGGTGGGTCACTGGCACCTTAAAACCAGTCGCTTCGGGCAGATGAGGCCCGTTAGCCGTGGTTCATCTAGGAGAAGGAAAACTCTGATCTCAAACCTCCGCTGCCTTGCGGCTATACCCACTCATGGGGAGGGCTTCGGGAGTAAACCCTGAGGGAAAAATCTGGAGCTGAAGACCCTAAGGCAATCCGACGCTGAGTTCAACACTGACTGGCAACTCCTGCAATGCGGCTGGTGCCAAACTGTCTCGGTCTCTGCCGTTCCTTTGGGTTCATCAGATGCGTGGAGAGGGGGAGCCAGATGCATGGGGCAACACCTTGTTCTCCATATCGTACTGCCCAGGCTTGCGTATCTAGAGAGCTAGGACACAATATCCATGGTCAACTCTGACCGACGCCCTCAATTAAATATAGAACAGTACAGTAGAGGCCCTCCAACCTATGATGTTGTGCTAACCCTGTCACCTACTCAAAGATCAATCTAACCCTCCCCTCCCACGTAGCCCTCCATTTCTCTATCATCCATGTACCTATCTAAGACTCTCTTAAATTCCCCAATGTATCTGCCTCTACCATCACCCCCAGCAGGCCATTCCACACACTCACCACTCTGTGTGGGAAACAAAAAACTAGCTCTGGCACTTTCCCCCAATACCTTCCTTCAATAACCTTAAAATTATGCCCTGTTGTTGGAGCCATTTTCGTCCTGGGAAAAGTCTCTGTCTGTCCGCTCGCTCTAATCATCTCGTAGCCCATTATCCAGTCACCTCTCGTCCTCCTTCGCCCCAAAGAGAAAAGCCCCAGCTCGCTCAACGTACTCTCACAAGACATGCTCTTTAATCCAGGCAGCATCTTGGTAAATCGCCTCTGCACGTTCTCTAAAGCTTCCACATCCTTCCAATAATGGGGCGACCAAAACTGAACACAATACTCCCAGTGCGGTCTGACCCAGGGTTTTATAGAGCTGCAACATTACTTCATGGCTCTTGAAATCAATCCCCTGACTAACGAAGGCCAACTGGCCATATACCTTCTTAAACACCCCATCACCTTCTGCGGCATCCTTGAGCGATTTGTAGACATGGATCCCAAGATCCCTGAGTTCCTCTACACTGCCAAGAATCCTATCATTAACCTTGTACTCCACCTTCGCCTTTGAACTTCAAGATTTACTGGTTGGTTCAAGAACCGAATGGTTGACGGGAAGTCGCTGTTCCTGAACCTGGCGGGTGGGGCTTCAGGCTTCTGTACCTCCTGCCCGACAGGAGCTGTGAGTCAGTGGCACGGCCTGCAGGGTGGGGTTCTTCGATGACCAGTGCTTTCCTGAGGCAGCACCCTCCTGTAGATACTCTCGATGGTGGGGAGGGACGGGCACATGATGCATTGGGCTGAGTCCGCCACACTCTGCAGCTCCCTACGTTCTTGCACATCCAAGTTGCCGTCCTAGGCCACATCTACACTCTTGGTAGGAAATCATAAACTATTTAACGATCAGTGAACATTGAAAGGCTTGTCCTTTGTGCTAAGCATTTGTGTTGCACTGTGTTAAGCGTCAACACTGAAATTCACAGAAAAGGCCCAAGCCAGCAGCCATAGGTGGGGGTTCAGAGGTTGCCGTGGTGACGGAATTTGGGAGGAGTCTTTATCATGTCCCAGGACAGAATTTCGTGGGGGGTGGTGTGAGGGAGGGAGATTGGAGGCTGAGGGTGGCCTAGAAGTGGACAAAGCCTGAGGCCTCTGGATAGGCCTTGCCCGGACACTGATCCTTTCTGTGTCTCCCCGATAGCTCGAACAGCACAGATCTGGGCAAAGGGCAGGAGCACATCAAGGTAGGAAGTGTCGTCTCACCCCATTGCCAGCCTCACTCCATCTCCATCACCTCTAAGGGCCTCTCCCCACCTCTGAGATCCCTTCCAGACCCTACACCTGTCCCCGTCTCTGTGATTCCCCTCCCTCACTGCACTCCTCCCCGTCTCTGTGACCGACTTCCTTCCCTACACCCCTCGCCGTCTCTGTGACCGTCTCCCTCGCCGTCTCCGTGACCTCCTCCTTCCCCTACACCCTTCACCGTCTGTGACCCCCACCGCCCCCACCATCCCCTACTCACTTTCCCGTCTATTTGACCCCCTCCATCCACAACACCTTTTATGTTCACAAAGAATTAACACGTAGATACTGGAATTGTGCACAGAATTCCCGGCAGGATATTTTTTGGGATATCTATTACCTGTGCTTTGATCCGCAGGTGCGTTCCTGTATCTCCAGTGGGTTAACCCACACCCAAATTAACTTGGACAACATACCCCTGGTCAGATATGCCCAAAGGTCATTGGGATTTCTGTTCAACCTGTTTACAGACTGTATTTCCAGTTGCCGAACTTACTGGTGATTTGTGCGGGCTTTGGAGACAGTAAACAAGGGTCACCAGGACACTACCTGGATTAGAGAGTGTGAGCTATAAGGAGCAGCATCAGACACAGAGTGAAGCTCCCTCCACATCGTCCCATCACACACTCCCGGGGTCAGACACAGAGTAAAACTCCCTCCACACCATTCCATCACACACTCCTGGGGTCAGACACAGAGTGTAGCTCCCTCCACACCGTCCCATCACACACTCCCGGGGTCAGACACAGAGTGAAGCTCCCTCCACACCGTCCCATCACACATTCGCAGAGTTAGACACAGAGTGAAACTCCCTCCACGCTGTCCCATCATACACTCCCGGGATCTGACACAGAGTGAAGCTCCCTCCACACCGTCCCATCACACACTCCCGGGGTCAGACACAGAGTGAAGCTCCCTCCACACTGTCCCATCACACACTCCCAGGGTCAGACAGAGAGTGAAGCTCCCTCCACACCGTCCCATCACACACTCCCAGCATCGGACACAGGGTGTATCTCCATAAGACCATAGGAGCAGAATTAGGCCATCTGGCCCATCAAGTCTGCTCCACCATTCAAGTCTATTCCTGGCCTTCTCCCTATAACCTGTGATGCTATGTCCAATCAAGAACCTGTCAATTTCTGGCTTAAATACAGCCAACGACCTAGCCTCCACTGCTGCATGTGGCAAGAAATTCCACCAATTCACCACCCTTTGGCTAAAGAAATTGCTTCACATCTCTGTTTTGAAAGGACGTCCCTGTATCCTGAGACTTTGCCCTCTTATCATAGACTCTCCCACCATGGGAAACATCCCTTCCACATTTATTCTGTCTAAACTTTCAACATTTGAAAGGTTTCAATGAGGTCCCCTGCCATCCTTCTGAATTCCAGCAAGTACAGACCCAGAGCCATCAAACGTTCCTTGTATGATAACCCTTTTGTTCATGGAATCATCCTTGTGAACCTCCTCTGGACCCTCTCCAATGTCAGCACATCTTTTCTGAGATGAGGGGCCCAAAACTGTTCACAATACTCAAGGTGAGGCCTCACCAGTGCCTTATGAAGCCTCAGCATCACATCCTTGCCCTTGTATTCTAGATCTCTTGAAATGAATGCTAACATGGCATTTGCCTTCCTCACCACAGACTCGACCTGCAAGTTAACCTTTAGGCTGTTCTGCACAAGGACTCCCAGGTCCCTTCACATCTCAGATTTTTGGATTTTCTCATCGTTTAGAAAATAGTCTGCACATTTACGTTGACTACCAAAGTGCATGACCATGCATTTTCCAACATTGTATTTCATTTGCCACTTTCTTGCCCATTCTCCTAATCTATCTAAGTCCTTCTGCATCCTACCTGTTTCCCCAACACTACCTGCCCCTCCACCAATCTTCGTATCATCTGCAAACTTGGCAACAAAGCCATCTATTCCATCAACTAAATCATTTATATACAGCATGAAAAGAAGCTGTCCCAACACCAACCCTTGTGGAAAACCACAAGTCACTGGCGGCCAACCAGAAGAGGTTCCTTTTGTTTCCACTCGCTGCCTCCTACCATTCAGCCAATGCTCTAACCATATTAGTAACCTTCCTTTAATACCATGGGCTCTTAACTTGGCCAGCAACCTCATGTGTGGCACTTTGTCAAAGGCCAATATATCTGAATGGCCAAATATACAACATCCACTGCATCCCTTTTATCTATCCAATTTGTAATCTCCTCAATGAAATCCAACAGGCTTGCCAGGCAGGATTTTCCCTGAAGGAAACCATGCTAACTTTGTACTGTCTTGTCCTGTGTCACCAAGTACTCCATCACCTCATCCTTAACACTTGACTCTAACATCTTCCCAACCACTGAGGTCAGGCTAACTGGTCTATAACTTCCTTTCTGCTGCCTTTCTCGTTTCTGAAAGAGTGGAGTGACTTTTGCAATTTTCCAGTCCTCTGGGACCATACCAGAGACAATGATTTTTGAAAGATCATTTCTAATGCCACCACAATCTCCAATGCTACCTCTTTCAGAACCCTAGGGTGCAGTTCCTCTGGTCTGGGTGACTTATGTACCTTCAGGTCTTTCAGCTTTGTGACCACCTTCTCTCTTGTAACAGTAACTGCACCCACTTCTCTTCCTTCACACTCTACAACATCAGGCACACTGCTGGTGTCTTTCATAGTGAAGACTGATGCAAAATACTCATTTAGCTCATCAGCCATCTCCCTGTCCCCCGTTATTATTTCTGCTGCCTCATTTTCTAGCGGTCTTATATCCACTCTCATTTTTCTTTTATTTTTAACATACTTGAAAAAACTTTTACTATCCACTTTGATATTATTTGCTCGCTTGCTTTCATATTTCAAATTTTCCCTCCTAAATTGTTTTAGTTGCTCTCTGTAGGTTTTTGAAAACTTCCCAATCCGCTATCTTCCCACTATTTTTTACCTTGTTGTATGCTCTTTCTTTGCTTTTACAATAGCTTTGACTTCCCTTGTCAGCCATGGTTGTACTATTTTACAATTTGAGTATTTCTTCATTTTTAGAATACACATGTCCTGCACCTTCCTCATTTTCCCCAGAAATGCACCGTCATTGCAGCTCTGCTGACACCGCCTGCCAGCAGCTCCTTCCAATTTACTCTGGCCAACTCCTCCCTCATAGCACTGTAATTTCCCCTACCCCACAAATACTGCTACATCAGACCCTACTTTCTCCCTATCAAATTTCAAGTTCAATGCAATCATGTTGTGATCACTAGTTCCTAAAGGTTCTTTTGCCTTAAGCTCCATAATTGCCGCCGGTTCACTACATGATACCCAGTCCAGTACAGCTGATCCCGTAGTAGGCTCAACGACAAACTGCTCTAAAGAGCCATCTCTTAGGCATTCAACAAATTCACTCTTTTGAGATCCATTACAACCTGATTTTCCCAATCGACCTGGATGTTAAAATGTCCCATGGCTACCATCTCGCTCCATCCCGTCCCATCACACTCTCCCAGGATCAGATAGAGTGAAGCATCCTCTGCACCGACCTATCACACATTCCTGGGGTCAGACACTGAGTGAATCTCCCTCCACACCGTCCCATCACACACTCCCGGGGTCAGACACAGAGTGAAGCTCCCTCCACGCCGTCCCATCACACACTCCGGGGTCAGACACAGAGTGAAGCTCCATCCACACCGTCCCATCACACACTCCCGGGGTCAGACACTGAGTGAAGTCCATCCACACCGTCCCATCACACACTCCCGGGGTCAGACACAGAGTGAAGCTCCATCCACACCGTCCCATCACACACTCCCAGGATTAGACACAGCGTGAAGCTCCCTCCACACAGTCCCAACACACACTCCCGGGGTCAGACAAAGAGTGAAGCTCCCTCTACTACATCCCATCAAACATTCCTGGGATTAGACACAGAATGAAACTCCCTCCACACCATCCCATCACACGCTCCCGGTGTCAGACACAGAGTGAAGCTCCCTCTGCCTTTGCTGAGAATACAAGAGGTGCAGATCGATTGGACAGCCCATATCTCTTCCCAATACCTGAGGACCTGCATTTAAGGTGGGGGGGGGTAACTTTAAAGGAGATGCGTGGGACAGGTTCCTTTACAGCGAGAGTGGGGGGGGGGTATCTGGAATGTGCCGCTGGGGGTGGTGATAGAGGCAGATACAACAGAGGTGTTGGAGATGCCCTTGGACTGTCACGTAACTATCCAGGAGATGATGGGATACTGACCACGCCAGGGTAGAATTTGCCATCGTGTTCAGCACAGATCCAGTGGGACGAAAGACCTGATTCTTCGCTGTACTACCTGTAATACTGCTCTATTCTACGCGTGCTGTGTGTGTTTTTCCGAGGTTCCGTGCGGAGACTCGGAAGCCGGAGTGAATACCAGTGACACTGAAGGTGAGGGGGCCAGTGACTGCCGCGGTTACGGTGCAGGCACGGGTGTCCGAGTATGCAGGCCCTGCGTCCCGGGAATATCCATGACTCCCGGGGCTCAGGGAGACTCCCCTGTCAGCACGGAGACGCAGAGCTGACAGGGAGGGGCGGTGAGGAGGGAACGCCACACTATGGGGGGGGGGGGTTGGCGGTGAGGAGGGAGCACTGCTCTGTGGGAGGGGTGGTGAGGAGGGAGCTCCACACTGTGGGAGGGGAGGTGAGGAGGGAGCTCCACACTGTGGGAGGGGAGGTGAGGAGGGAGCACTGCTCTGTGGGAGGGGGTGGTGAGGAGGGGAGTGCTGTGGGAGGGGTGGTGAGGAGGGAGTGCTGTGGGAGGGGTGGTGAGGAGGGAGCACTGCTCTGTGGGAGGGATGGTGAGGAGGGAGCACTGCTCTGTGGGAGGGGTGGTGAGGAGGGAACGCTGTGCTGTGGGAGGGATGGTGAGGAGGGAGCACTGCTCTGTGGGAGGGGTGGTGAGGAGGGAGCGCTGTGCTGTGGGAGGGATGGTGAGGAGGGAGCACTGCTCTGGGGGAGGTGTTGTGAGGTAGGAGCTCCTTGTTGTGGGAGGGGCAATGAGGGAGCTCAGCACTGAAGCAGCTGTGGTGAGGGAGCTACACACTGAAGGGTGGGAGTGTCGTTGAGCACGATGCTTTAGGGTGGTGAGAGAACTCTTTGCTGGGTGGGGGTGTCGTTGAGCACGATGCTTTAGGGTGGTGAGAGAAATCTTTGCTGGGTGGGGCAGTTGAGGGAACATCACGTTGCCGGAGGTGGGGCGAGAGGGAGGCGCCACGCTACGGGAGGGACAACGAGGTAGCTCTGCTCTGAGGCGCGGAGGGTGTAGTTGAGGGTGTGCCGCACTGCTGGAGGGGCCACGAGGATGGAGCGCCGTGCTGCGAGGGAGGCCCAGCACCCTACCACTCTTCTCCCTCCTTCCACAGGGCCTGCCGAGGACGAGGAGGAGACCGAGGAAGAGCGGGCGGAGAGCTTGGTGGAGTCCACTGCCGACCAGCTATCCAGCTTCGTGCCCCCCAAGGAGAAGATCATCCCCATTCCGGCTGGAAGCGCCTTCTTCATCCTGAGTTCCACCAACCCGTACGTAGCCCTCGGCATTGACACCTCTCTGTGTCCCCACCTGAGATCTCCCCACCAATTATGGGGTCTTGACAATGAGGTTGGGGGGGGGGGCGTGGAATGACTTGCTGAAGAAGGGCGTTTGGCGTGCTAGCCGTCGTCGGTCAGGACACTGAATACAGGAGTTGGGACGTCATGTTTCAGTTGCACAAGATGTTGGTGAGACCACACTTAGAGTACTGTGCTCAGTTCTGGTCACCCTGATGTAGGAAAGATGCCATTGAGCTGGAAAGAGTGCAGAGGAGGTTTAGTCATAGTCATACTTTATTGATCCCGGGGGAAATTGGTTTTCGTTACAGTTGCACCATAAATAATTAAATAGTAATATGTAAATTATGCCAGAAAATAAGTCCAGGACCAGCCTATTGGCTCAGGGTGTCTGACCCTCCAAGGGAGGAGTTGTAAAGTTTGCTGGCCACAGGCAGGAATGACTTCCTATGACGCTCTGTGTTGCATCTCGGTGGAATGAGTCTCTGGCTGAATGTACTCCTGTGCCCAACCAGTACATTATGTAGTGGATGGGAGACATTGTCCAAGATGGCATGCAACTTGGACAGCATCCTCTTTTCAGACACCACCGTCAGAGAGTCCAGTTCCATCCCCACAACATCACTGGCCTTACGAATGAGTTTGTTGATTCTGTTGGTGTCTGCTACCCTCAGCCTGCTGCCCCAGCACACAACAGCAAACATGATAGCACTGGCCACCACAGACCCATAGAACATCCTCAGCATCGTCCGGCAGATGTTAAAGGACCTCAGTCTCCTCAGGAAATAGAGACGGCTCTGACCCTTCTCGTAGACAGCCTCAGGTTTACCGAGGATGTTCCCGGGACTCAAGGGACTGAGTTATGGAGAGAGGTTGGGTAGGCTGGGACTTCATTCACTGGATTCTAGGAGACTGAGGGGTGACTTTATAATGGTGTATGAAATCATGAGGGGTATGGGGTAAATTCAGTCTTTTCCCCCAGGGTTGGGGAAATCAAGAACCGGCGGGCACAGGTTTAATGTGAGGGGGGGGGGAAGATTTGATAGGACCCTGAGGGACATTTTTTTAAACACAGTGGGGTGATCTGTCTTCGGAATGAACCAGAACTTGAGGGAGAGAGGTTGAGCAGGCTGGGACTTTATTCCTTTGAGTGTAGGAGGTTGAGGTGTGACCTTATAGAGGGGCACCTTATATCAGTGATTTGGATGAGAATGTGCAAGGCACGGTTAGGAAGTTTGAAGATGAAGCTCAAACAGTGAAGATGGTTTTCAGGATTTGCAGAGGGTAAGTGGGCCAAGGAGTGGCAGATGAAGTTTAATTGGATAAGTGTGAGGTGTTGCATTTTGAGAAGACAAACTAGGGCAGGACTTTCACAGTGAATGGCTGAAGTGTTGCAGAACAGAGAGACCTGGGGTACAGGTACATAGTTCCCTGAGAGTCGCATCGCAGGTAGGCAGGGCGGTGAAGAAGACACTTGTCCCACTGACCTTCATTGGACGAGGCACAGAGTACAGGGGTTGGGACGTTACATTGACAAGGCGTTGGTGAAGCTGGATTTGGAATATTGTTTTCAGTTCTGGCCACCCTGCTGTAGGAAAGATGACATTGAGCTGGAAAGAATGCAGAGGAGATTTATGAGGGTGTTGCCGGGACTCGAGGGACTGAGTGATGAGAGGTTGGACAGGTTGGGATGCTTTTCCTTGGAGTGCGTGAGTGGGAGAAGAGCATTGTGTAGCAGAACAGCAGGTCCTACAGCCCATCTGGTCATGCTGAGCGAGATAACCTTTCAAGCTGGTTCATATCAAACTGAACCTTTCCTATCGCAATGTCCAAGGCACGTTTGGTAAGCTTAAAGACAACATTAAGATGGGTGATTTCCTTGACAGTGAAGACAGTTGTCAGGATTTACAGGGGGACCTTGATCAGATGGGCCGAGTGATGACAGATGGAGTTTAATTCAGATAAGTGTGAGGTGTCGCAATTTGGGAAGCCAATGCTGGACAGGACTTTCACAGTGAACAGTCAGGCCCTAGGGAGTGTTGTAGAATGGAGAGACCCAGGAGTACAGGTACGTGGTTCCCTGAAATTGGTGTCATGTGTAGACAGGGCCATGAAGCAGGTGTTTGGGACGCTGGCCTTTATCGGTCAGGGATTTGAGTACAGGGGAGGGATGTTACATTGCAGTTGTGGACGCAGGTGTTTCCTGTGGGGATTCCCATCCACATTCCCATTCCAACATGCCGGTGCGTGACTTCCTCCTCTGCCACAATGAGGCCACTCTCAGGTTGGAGGAGCCACACCTCATATTCCATTTGGGTAGCCTCCCACCTGATGGTGTGAACATCAATTTCTCTAACTTAGAAACAGAGAGCTATGGGTAAGCCTAGGTAGTTCTAAGGTAAGGACATGTTCGGCACAGCCTGTATTGTGCTGTAGGTTTTCTGTATTGTTCCCCCCTCCATTTCCCTCATTTACTTTCCCCCTCTGGCCTCTTACCTCTTCTCTTCACTTTCCAATCACCTCACCCTGGTGCCCCCCCCTTCCCTTTCTCCAATGGTCCACTCTCCTCCCCTATCTGATTCCTTCCTCTCTGGCCCTTTACCTTTTCCACCAATCCCTCCCTTCTTCTTACTTCAACCCACAAACCTGGCTTCACCTCCCCCCACCTTCTTATTCTGGCTTCTTCCCCCTTCCTTTCCGGTCCTCAGGAACGGTCTCGGCCCAACACGTTGACTGTTTGTTCATCTCCATAGATGCTGCCTGACCTGCTGAGTTCCTCCAGTGTTTTGTGTGTGCTGTCTTGGGGTATTGTCTTCAGTTTTGGTCACCCTGCTAAAGGGAAGATGCTATTAAGGGGCTCAAGGGACTGAGTTATAGAGATTCTTGTTACGGAGGGAGACTCTCCCACATTGAGTCTGAGTCAGCTACGAATGTTCCCCTCCCTGACGTACACCCCCCCCCTCTGTTTCCATCGCAGGATCCGAGTCGCTTGTCATCATCTGATCCATCACCACATCTTCACAAACCTCATCCTGGTCTTCATCATCTTCAGCAGTGTCTCGCTGGCGGCCGAGGACCCCATCCGAGCGCACTCCTTCCGCAACCACGTGAGAGCTGCTTGGTGAGGTGGGGTGGAGAGTGGGGGCAGTCGTAGAGAGGCAGAGGCATCACCACGTCAACGAACCCCCCCCCCCCCCGCTGTGTAGTGGGAGCCATCCTAAAGACTGGTCTCTCCATTGAGACGCTCCCCCATCAGGACCCCTGTTACGGAGGGGGTCTCTCCCCCCGTCAGGGATCCCTGTTACAGAGGGAGTCTCTCCCCCGTCAGGGACCCCTGTTACGGAGGGGGTCTCTCCCCCCGTCAGGACCCCTGTTACAGAGGGAGTCTCTCCCCCCATCAGGACCCCTGTTACAGAGGGAGTCTCTCCCCCCATCAGGACCCCTGTTACAGAGGGAGTCTCTCCCCCCGTCAGGGATCCCTGTTACAGAGGGAGTCTCTCCCCCGTCAGGGACCCCTGTTACGGAGGGGGTCTCTCCCCCCGTCAGGACCCCTGTTACAGAGGGAGTCTCTCCCCCCATCAGGACCCCTGTTACAGAGGGAGTCTCTCCCCCCATCAGGACCCCTGTTACAGAGGGAGTCTCTCCCCCCGTCAGGGATCCCTGTTACAGAGGGAGTCTCTCCCCCGTCAGGGACCCCTGTTACGGAGGGGGTCTCTCCCCCCATCAGGACCCCTGTTACAGAGGGAGTCTCTCCCCCCATCAGGACCCCTGTTACAGAGGGAGTCTCTCCCCCGTCAGGACCCCTGTTACAGAGGGAGTCTCTCCCCCCGTCAGGACCCCTGTTACAGAGGGAGTCTCTCCCCCCGTCAGGACCCCTGTTACAGAGGGAGTCTCTCCCCCCGTCAGGACCCCTGTTACAGAGGGAGTCTCTCCCCCCGTCAGGACCCCTGTTACAGAGGGAGTCTCTCCCCCCGTCAGGACCCCTGTTACAGAGGGAGTCTCTCCCCCGTCAGGGACCCCATTACAGAGGGAGTCTCTCCCCCGTCAGGACCCCATTACAGAGGGAGTCTCTCCCCCGTCAGGACCCCATTACAGAGGGAGTCTTCCCTCCATTAGGACATTTTTTCAGAGGGAGTCCAGATCAGTGTTATACTCTCCCTGGTGTTGTAGATGACATGTCCCACATTCCCTCTTTCAGGTGCTTGGATACTTTGACTATGCCTTCACCTCCATTTTCACCGTGGAGATCCTGTTTAAGGTATTGTGATAACGACAACCCATTTCCTTTGGGATCCCTCTGGTAAATTTCCAATGGGGGGGTGGTATCTGGCTTGCAGCTCGCCGGCGTGCTCGTTCCTGGATGTTCCTAACACATCGCAGCACTCCCTCCACACCCCTCCCCCCACGGCGCGGTGCTCCCTCCTCGACAGCCGTCCCACAATACGGCACCCCCTCCCTACTACTGTACCCGCAGCCCCGCGCTCTCTCCCTGTCACCCCTCCACCACAGCAGCGCTCCCTCCTCACTGCCCCTCCCGCAGCACTGGGACGGAGGAAATATTGGGTGTGGGTCAGAGCCTTCAAATGTATTGGTGCTCAAATTAATGAGATCAGCCGGTGAAAGAGAGACAGACAGACAGACAGAAATTGACAGAGAGAGACAGATAGATAGACAGCGACAGAGAGAGAGAGAGAGGGAGGGAGGGAGAGAGGAAGTGAGAGAGAGAGATGGAAAGAGACAGACAGGCAGACAGAGAGTGCAACAGAGAGAGTGGCTGACAGAAAGTGACAGAGAGAAGGAGAGAAAGGGGTAAGAGAGAGAGGGTTATAAAGGGAGATGGGCAGAGAGATATAGAAAGGGAGACAGACATAGAAAGAGAGAGAGTAACAGTCAAAGAGAGTGGAGGAGAGAGAGACATAAGAAGGTGGAAGAGAAAGGGAGAGATGGAGAAAGAGACAGGGAAAGAGAGTGGAGAGAGAGTCAGGATTGAAGAAGAGGAGGAGGGGTGTGGGGGTGTCAGGACAAGGAGGATATGGGTGCTTCTGGAACAGGAACACGGGATTGCAGAGGGGGTCAAAAGGAGGGAGAGGGGCAAAGGAAGGGTGTGGTGGTTTTGGGACGAGGAGGAGATGGTGGGGTCTATGAAGCAAGATCATGGAAGGGTGTGGTGAGGGGTGAGGGGGAGGGTGTGGGGGTGTCGGGAACCCACTGACCATCCCCCCCCTCTGTGTGGGACAGATGGTGACGTTTGGAGCCTTTATGCATCAGGGCTCGTTCTGCAGGAACGCATTCAACATGTTGGATCTGCTGGTGGTCAGCGTCTCCCTCATCTCCTTCTGGCTACAGTAAGTACCCCCTCACCCCCATCTACCCTCCCCTCTCCCCACACCCATCTACCCTCCTCTCTCCCCACCCCATCTACCCTCCTCTCTCCCCACCCCCCCCTCTACCCTCCCCTCTCCCCACCCCCATCTACTCTCCCTGCTCCTCACCCCCATCTACCCTCCCCTCTCCCCACCCCCATCTACCCTCCCCCTCTCCCCACTCCCATCTACCCTCCCTTCTCCTCACACCCATCTACCCTCCCCTCTCCCCGCCCCCATCTACCCTCCCCTCTC